>NC_079208.1:42033001-42120501 GCF_026745355.1 Beta vulgaris subsp. vulgaris
ATCATCAGCAATGGAGTCACGTGTATGGAACAGATTTTCTATTCCTAAGCACAGATTTATCATGTGGATGGCTATGAGGGAGAGGCTTAAAACCAATGAGAGACTTAAAAAGATGGGCAGTAGTGATAATGAGAATTGCCAAATCTGTGCTCAACATATTGAGAATACTGCACACTTATTCTTTGAATGTGAATTTAGTGACAGATGTATCAGACAAGTAGCAGATTGGCTTGGTATTGGCTGGAGTAATAGGAATTTACCTCAGGCTTGCAGGTGGATTAGAAGCAGATACAGAGGATCTAAATTCAGGAGGCAGGTAGTTATGGCAGCTATTGCAGCTACTGTCTATCTGGTTTGGTGCAATAGGAACAAAGCTTTCTGGGAAAACATTGTTAATACTGTTGATAGTACAGTTAATCATATTAAGTTCATTATAAAAAAATAGAGTTGTGCAGCTTATAGGAAGAAAAGTTAAAGAAGAAGATAGGAAATGGATTGAGGAGATGTAATAGCTGGGCATGTCCAGTTGGTTTTGGGAGTAGCTGATTTGCTGCTCCTTTAGGTGTATTGGTTGTTTGGTTAATTTTACTACTTATTTACCAAAAAAAAAAAGAAGAGTAGGAACACTGCTCTTTGGGAAGTAAAAAGCCCAGATGTTGACACATTAGTGACGTTTATACAACATAAAGTAAAGAATAGAATTGTACAAATTCATAGCAAAAAAGTTAAAATTGTAGATATCAATTGGCTTGCTTTATGCTTTATAGTCTACTATTTATATAGTTATCTTAGGCTAGCTTGTTGGCCATGTTGGTGTTGAGCTGCCGGCAGAAGGGAGTCCTTCTTATAAGGACTATCCTCTTTCAGTTTGAGGCTCTAGGTTGTAAATGTCTTTTGAGTGCAATATATCTCTTCTTACTTTGAAAAAAAATGAAGCAAATAAGAGTTAGTAGTACAGATTTATGCATGATTTGTGGGATAACGGCTGAAAATCATTCACACCTTTTCTTCGCATGTAAGTTCAGCTCAGAATGCTTGAAGTTGATTAAAGTTTGACTGGGTTTACATGCAACAAGTCTGAAGTATCAGCAGATCTGCAGATGAGTAAGAAGGAGTTTGAAGATAAAATTTCAGAAGCAGATGATTTTGGCAGGCATTGCAGCAACTGTATACCAGGTTTAGAAATGTAGAAATGAAGCTTATTGGAGTCATTGTATTCCTACTGTAGCGGGTTAGTATCAAAAATGAAACTAAACTCAGAATTATTGTTGTATTACCTAAGCAGATTTCTAGGAAAGATCATAGGTGGTTTGATAGTTTGTAATGTAATGTGAGTACAGGTGAATTGGTTATTTGTTGTTGGACTGTTAACATGCTCTTATGCCAAAGAGTCCAACCTAGTTGTTTGTTTGGCCTTCAGTTTGTTTAGGATGTATGTTGAAGGAATCAATGAATCTACTTACTTATTTAGCAGAAAAAAAGAATAACTCCCAAAAATATGGAGTATTACACTTGAGGCATAGTTCGTGTTGTTCTAGGCATAGTTCGTGTTGTTCTAGCCAATTAACCCTTATTAATATTAATGAAAATTTTCACTATTTTTGAATTTGATTGAATTAAAATCATATGCAATTTTATTAAAATTTAAGATATACACAATTTGGTTGAATAATTAGTTGGGTTAGGCTGGTTCGGTTCATGGGCCGGACTGGACCAGTTTCATGGTTCGAGCTGAGCGGTGTTAGTAGTGGGATTCGTGGGATCGGGCTTTTCGCTGGCTCATTCCACGTGGCCCACAAAGTGGGCTGGGCTGGGTCGCCCTATTAGCCATCTCTACTTTGAAGGGGGTTAGCTCTTTCCACTTTGGTTTATTATAAATGAAAGGTTGAAAAATAGTGAACTTTATCATTTTTTTTTGTTTCCTTTAAATGAAGCCAAAGCAAAACTTTGACAAGAAAGTCATACCTAATATGGCTCTGGTGTGAGTGTAACACTTCAAAAATAGATAAGAAAAGGTGAACCGTAACAAACTAGTCCATTAAAGGATAAATCGTCTAACCCTAGTTCAATTGATTTAATATTGTTGTTAATAACAGCGGACAATCATTGTAGGCATGTTTTTCATTGCCTACGCGGGATAAGCACGTATTTGACTACCACATTGTAAATGTTTGATTGAAAAATGTTTTCAAATCACCAATCTGCTTTCAAGATTACTCATAAACCTAATTGGATATTGGAAATCCATAGGGCGAACTTAGGGATTTATCCATTGTAGATTTCCTCGTCATGACTCCATAAATGGTCAATGAACCAAATATTGAGTTTGGGGTTGAGGAGTACGAATATGACGAGGAATAAAATCCGTCCATTGATGGCCTCTACTTAATATTGATTTATGTCAAGTTTTATGCAATTAAACAACCAAGTAATATGTTAATGCAATCTAAAAATTAACCTAGGTTGGTTCATTAAACACACAAAAGACTAATTTTTAGCTACATATGTTATTATGCAATCAAATTATTGGGAACCTAATGCAATTGTCTAAATATTCTAAATTTAGCGTTGGGAACATTTATTTAGGTCTTTGACTAATAATATAAACACGTGCGGTGGCGAAAGCATTAAAAATCATATAATCATGCATATGAATATATAATATTGAAAAGATATAAAAAGAAAAGGTTTAGAGAAGAATTTACAAAAAAGCATTAATTCCTTAATTAATCTAAATAATTACAAGTAAATTGTTTTTATAAAAGGAATTAAGTTGGAATTGACCCTCAAGAATAATATCTTTGTTGCATGGGTTTTATGCAACGATCTATAGGAGGAGCAATCTTAGCTTAAAGCTTCAAACATGAATTTCAAATGTATGAATGTGTTTGGATGTATTTGAATGTGTATAATGTGTGTTTGTATGGTATTAAGTTATATTCTAAGTCGTCAAAGGATAGGAAAAACGTTCGAGGAAAAGTAGCTATTATAGGCAAAGGAAACCTATATAGGCAAATGAAACCTAAAAAACTGTGAAGAAGATAAAACAAAATTGTGCGTTAAGCGCACGACTCGTGCGTCTAGCGTATTCGTTTTGCCTTTTTTGCAATTTGTGTATGGCATCTACATTGTCTGCGCACAATAGGTTGCGTCTGATCGGGCCGAATTTTGGTCGTTTTAAGATTCTTTTTGATTTATTGATGAAATCTATCATTTGAAATCCTAAATAAGATATCTTTAGGAATAAAATTTGATTTTTGAAATATTAATTAATAAATAATTATCGGGAATAATTAATACTAAAATAGTAAAAATAAAAGTAATTATCAAGAATAATTAATTAGGCCTTTGAAAATTGTGCTTGTATTTGATAAATAGACTTTATATTATTGAAACGCTTTTAGGGTTAGGTCGTTCGATTGCATTTCCTTTTCATCAAACGAATTAGGACAACGGTATGTTTCATCATTGGATACTCAATGGGAAGACACAAATTCGTGTCTACAACCATACTTATATAATCCCAAGAACCAAACACTACTTACATGTAGAAATAAAACTTAATGTTTATTTGATTTAATATATGTTAACTTATTTAGACTTATTTAAGACCAAAAAGTTCAAACAAAATAAATTCATATTAAGAAAAAAAATCAAATAGATAATTTAACTTACAAGTAAGAGAATTATCAGATGAAATACATTCTTATAATAGATGCCAAGTTATTTGGGAGGTGAATTTTAGCTAGAGAACACTATTTAGGAAGAGCTCAGGCAGCTGTTGACTTCACCACTTAGATGATGTTTTGTTCTACTAAAAAAAAAAATTAATGTTCACATAATACGTCTATGGGTCAATTTTAGGGCTGTTGAGAGTGTAGTCTGAACCGCACCAAACCGCAATCCAACTTGTTTTTCGTTGTTTTGGTTGGTTTACGGTTTTAAAATTTTGGGTTGATTTGTGATTTTAGGCAAATCGCGATTTGAGATTTAGGTTGGGTTTGAATCTTTGTAGAACTAAACTACAAAATTATATAGATGTTTTTTTTAAAAAAAAACTGAAGTTTATCTATGTTGATTTTTTTCGAAATACACTTGAGAAAGGGCACAAAATTAGATTAGGGCAGCACTAGTAGAATAAATGTTTATTGCTGCGATTTCGGACGTGCAGCAATTAAGGGGGCAACAATAGATAATAATTATATTGCTGCGGTTTTCGGGTAAAATCGCAGCAATATTTGTAATTTATATCAGAATAATAAAGGATATTGCTGCGGTTTTTAAGGAAAAACCGCATCAATATGCTGTATTTAATAATGAAAAATACGCATATTGCTGCGGTTGTTGCCTAAAACCGCAACAATATTACTGGTACACCTAAATTTTTTTTTTTTATATTTTAGAATCAAATTTGAAATATTGAAACTAAGCAATTAATCCATCCACTATCCACCAAATTCACAGACAAACAAAAGATGAAATGACATCTTATAACCAACAATAAACTCTAAAACTTCTGTTTCCAGAAAATATTTACAAAAAATATAAATGAATAAATAACTTATAATCCAAAAAAATAACTAAAGCACGAAAAAACTAATTACGAAATTATATGAAATAACAAATAATTTCTAGATCTGGTGAAATTACCAGAAAATTAAACAAACATAAATAAAAGAGGAATTACAAATAAAAGAGGAATTACTACCGCCATGAGACAACACTCAACACCAACACAACAAAACAAATCTACTGCCGAGTAAGAATAACAAACCACAATACCACACTCACTAATTGAACCTCAATAGCATTAAACCGAACCAAGAAACGGAAGAAAAATCAGGGACAAGAGTCACGTAAATGAAACCCGCATACAACTGCGGTAGAACAGCATCAGACAAAAACCAGTAGGAAACAAGTAGAAGACAACACCACACAAATTTCCTGGGCGAGATCTAAAGAGGAAGGAGAGATAGAGAGCGTGAGGAAGATAGTGAAATGACGCTCTCGTATGTATTATAAAACCCTAATGACCCTATTGCTGCGGTTTTTATAAGAAACCGCAGCAATAGATTAAAATAATATGTTTTATATTATTTTAATATATTAATGTGGTTTTGACAGAAACCGCAGCAATATATTTGGTCAAATAGTCAAAAAAATTTCAAAAAATTTCTGTTGAAACCATATTGCTGCGGTTTTCGGTCGAAACCGCAGCAATATGGTTATTTTATATTTTTCCTTTTCTTTTTACTTGATATATTGCTGCATATGTGTAAAACTGCAGCAATATATCCGCAGCAATAAGCAATTATTCTACTAGTGTAGGATTATTTCACTTCTTTTAAGTATTTCACATATCTTTTGCTCCTATAGTTGATCAAAGAAAAAATCTTGATTCTTAGATTACATAACTCATATCAAGGATTAAAAAATGGTTAAATCAAACGTCACTGCATTAGACGGTTTCTCGTGGTGCGGTTTGAGTTGGTTTGGGCAAATGTGCATTGCGACTTGGATTGGAAAAATATCAAGCCATATATTTGCGATTTGGTTTGGGTTACATCCCAATTTGCACTAACCCAACCCAACCCACGAACAATCCTTGTTAGTTCTACTATAAATTAAAGGAGTGTTCATTTCGGATAATCCATTTGATTCCATCTGGAATTTTAGATAATCTAAAAATTTTGAATCAGGGAAAAAGTGATCCGAATCCATTCCAAAATTTCAGATCGGATTGATATCCGTTAAAAAAAATTCATTTTTTCAAAGGAAAAGTTCATAAAAATAAATTTCAACCCAGATCATCAGATTTTTTGGATATCTAGTCATGCATCGAATATTTTTGGATATCCTGTATTGAAAACATATAAATCCGGATATTCGGATAAGATATCTGAAAAATCCCCATATTTCGAATATTTTCAGATGTCCGAAATTGAAAATTCACGATTTGTATTCGACTGGAAGATTTTCAGATATCCGATATGTAATATCCGAAAACTAAAAAAATTAAATCATATATCCAATTGATCGGATTGGATCAATCGAATCGGATATTTATACCCCAAATACTTCCTGTGTTTTATGATATTTTCAGCACTTTCCATTTAGGGGTGTTTCAAAATAAATGCAACATTTTTTTTCTTCCCTTATTTAGTAAGCTTTGGGGGTGAAAAGACAATATTACCTTACTTAAAAAACAAAAACTGATTTGTGAACCTTAATTAAATCCCTAAACATGTTAGCCCAATTTAATGATTCCGACCATAATTCATTAAACCCAACCACTTTTCAGATTCAACCCCCCAAATTAAATCAACCCCCTCAAAAATAATTAAACCAACCCCCACTACTACAAAAAAGGGCAAAGATAACTGTTAAATTAGGCTTTACATAACAGTTTTGAGGTGTTATCCAAGTCAATGTAATATAAAGTAAACATAACACCTGACAATAGTGTTATGTTTGCCAGAGAAAACATAACAGTCATTTGTAATACACGTTATGCCACTGGATAACACATTTTGTAAATAAGTGTTATGTTTGCTATTTATATAACAAATTAATAGGAAAATTTAACACTTATCTTGAATAACTATTATGTTTTCCTATAATATATATAGCATATATTACCTATAACTGTTAGCTATGATATTTTTTTAAAAAGTTAATCAAATTATCATTTCATGCATATACTGGCAGACGCATCACAACAATATCGTACAGTATAATTCCTTTCTTTTTACAAGATAGTCCAGCACCTGTATCTATTGTATAATTAATACTCAACCCATATCATCTTACAACCAATATATTGAATATGATATTCCAAACTTCCAAAATTTTTTATATCCCAAAATAATTCAACTAATATTCATAATTCTAAACTTCTAAAAAGAACAACTATATATACATATCAATATTAATCTAAATGATAAACAAGATCAAATATAGCCTATAGTCACATCCACATGATATCAATATCCAAATCCAAAAATATAATGCATGTCCAAAAGTGGATTAAGATTAAAAAAAAATTAGGCGGAAAGTTAGAGCTCGTTCATCATTTGTGCTTCATGTTGATCTCCGACGTATGTAATCCACAACTCCCATCAATTTTCTCCTGAGAATAGGTTGAACCAATACCTTGATAGTACTACGATAAAGGTAATTACAAAATAAGTATTCATATATAAAAACTTGAAAAGTAATTGAACATTATAATTAATCATGCACAAATTAAAAGGAAACAAATGCAGGTGCATGAATTTGTAGTAAATTTGCTAATAGTATATCGCATTTGTCGGTAATTAGCTAGCAATGCTTTTGTTGCTTACTTTGTTGGGAAAATCTACTTTAAACAATGCTTAATTTTCATAACTCTTTTCATCATAGTTGTAGCAAGATCATTCAGATATAAAATAATAATCAAGTGTTTTTAACTAATTTACCCAAACTACTCTTCATCTCTCTAATATAATATAGATGTAAATCTACATTTTGAAAGATTCATAATAATATAGAAATTAAAAAAGTCAAATTATAACCAATGTTAAAGTACCTTATCTGGAATAACTAGTCGTCTCAACTATACCGTCTCAAACATGTAACGACATACATAATATCCACAATCTAGAGTACCAAGCGGTTGGCGAGGGCACTATACACAAGAAATCACAAATAGTTTAATATATAGACAATGAAAAATATTTGTGTATCAAAATAATGAAATGAAAGTCAGATACCTTTATTTGCAGAAGAGCTTTAACTAAGTAGAGGGATGATAATTGATGTCGAAATTACACGGATGGGCTCATCTCAAACCTACATTGAAGTAATACACCTTTAGGGACTTTTCATGCAAATATTAAAGCTAATGAAAGGTAAAATAAATTACTCAACCAAAACTTCTGGTTTCAGATTTTTTTGTGCACGTTGTTGATCTCTCTTTTATGTACCTCCAAGGTTTGCTTTAGATGTCAAAATTTGGCGTCAATTCACCTTATTACCTAGCAACATAAAAAACCATTCTACACCGAATTAGACAAGTTCACACACAATATACTATTAGTCTATTCTATTATACTCCCTCAGCACTCAAATAATCAGATAATTCCTCCACACTCAAATAATGAAATAAAATCTTGTGTAGCTGTGTAACTGATATGATACATATGCTACAAATGATGCACATATTTATTCTGGCTTACCTTTTCCCTTCAACTCTGTAAGGCTTCTGGAGTCATCATAGAGAAAGCTTGGTTGGGGGCTGCTTCCACTCTAATTTTCTACCTATTTTCCTATATTGTGAGTAAAACTATAAATCAAGTACTTCCACTTTGTTCCTAGTTCTCATGCAACCTCTTACATCTAAAAGATCCCGGTTAATTACCTATATATTTAAGTAAAACATATATCGAATCTGCAATTGTAGACGACTGTCTCACTCTAAGATCATCTCCCTCCTGTTGAAATAACTCCAACTGATAATAATAAAATAAAAAAAAGGCTTTCTTCGTTGCTCTTCTAGCAATCTAGGGTCCTGAAAGAAAAAAGAAAAGAGCATAATTCAACAACGATGAGAACAAAATGAAATAACCACATATATAGTCAAACTTAATTTCGAATATATATTTATAATGAATACAAAAGTCTTTACTCATGATTTAAAACTGATGAATATGAGAGCGGGATCCTCATTATACACAAATGTCTACTGTCAAAACTCGCTCAACTCATAACAGAATGATATAACCATATAGTTATCCAACTCATTGCTATTCCAAATGCATTTCGCCCTTGAGCATATTTAGATATGAAACTACGCATAATATGATACAATTACTTAAAAACTCTCACTGCTTATTTTCACAAACCCACTGATTGTTAAGAAAATGGTTCGTTCTTTAAGTCAATGTCCAAGGGCTAAATTGCCAAAAACAGTCCATGCTAAGGAAGAAACATCAGTTTAAAGGAAAAATTAAACATTACATCATCACAATAATCTATCATTACACAAAACATACTGAGGAAGAGATTGATCTAGGAGGAATATGGCATCTGTTTTATGCACCCAAGTATCCAGTCGCAACTACTCGGTTTAAACTAATTACAGTAAACTATTTCTAGAAATTATTGTGGGTTGCACTACATATCTCCTATTCAACTGGGATATGATGCATAAATCTAATTCACTTTGAGAGCTGGTTCTCTAATATATACCCTGATTAGGAAAAAATCATAACACATATTATCAGCTTAATTGGAAATCATGCACATGCATAAAGTATTTTCAACACAAAAAACTTGATATAGATTGTACTGATTACACAGAAACATGGAAGTTGGGGCTTGGAGCAGTGTCTCCTTGCCTGTTACAATCCTACATAGACAGAGATTTGGTCCCATTGCACTCGTGGCGGTTTTCACTCCCTCTCTCCATGTAGGTTCTTTTACACCATTTGGTCACAGGGGGAAGACAGTAGATTACACCTATTCTACAGCTTTTATTACATCTCAGGGACAATACTTTCTTAAGAATATTCACCGTCACCAATTCTAAAGCTTTAAGTCCATCTCTAGCAGCCCTTTGCAACCTTTCTAAGGGAAGCTTAAGAAACAAAGGAAGGTAGTGAAGGAGAGAAGAGAGATGACAGCGTTCCTATTGAGATGTAGGGAACATAATTTTAACCCACCCAATGTCCTAAACATTAAAAATAATGCAGCAGAAAGCCACAATGAAAGAAGATATTTGCTGAAAATCAAAGCCCACTTGTGTAGCAGATTTTATCAAAGACACGGAAAGTAGATTGTAGAAGAAAAAGAAATGGGTATATAATCACCAATAGATCGACAAGAGATATAAACTATACACTATTTTTAGTTTGAATTCTTAGTATACCAGACACAATTTCACAAACAAATCTCCTCTGGTTTTCAATATTTGCATTATTTGGCTGCACAAGCAGTTTTAAAGAAGAGATTAGAGAAATGAGAACTTTGTTTTTAAAGGAATTCTCTTATGAAGTTTCAAGGTGAACTAATAATTCATTGAAATTCAATGTCAGAATACGAAACAAAATACACTACTCACATCAGAGATTCACAAGACAACATAACAAATACGTATAATTGTGTATTAGTAAGAAATTCACAAATTATAATTCACTCATTCACCAATTTAGTTCAATAACAAAGTAAATAAGTTATAATTTACCAACACTGTGAATTCCCAATTCACATATTCCAGTGTTTTGATTTTTAAATTCATAAATACAATCTTTTGATTTTTAAGCTCAAAAATTAGTAGATTCCTAATAACAAACCCATATAAATCCACACAATTCATAAACCCATAAACTCACAAATCATTAAATCATTAGATGAAAAGAAATTGAAAGAGCTTTTGAGAAAGAAACGAAGAAAATTAACCAACGATACACCAGGCTAAAATCTACAGTCACATAGACCGCAGACCCGACTGGCGGCAGAGGTGGCGGACATCACCGGCGCGACGACTCAACAATAATTAGAGAAAAATGGCGCGTTAAGCAGCAAAGAATAAGCCCTGGAAGCCCACAACAGTAAGAATTAATCGTGTTAAGCATACCTGGAAGCCGATGACAACCAATGACTGGAGGCGACCGACGCCAACTTACGAGGGGAACTGAGAGAGACAGAGAATAGAGAGTGAACTGATACTGGTTGAAGAGTTTTACATCAGCTTGAAACGATTCGGTAGTAACTGATACTGGTTCCATAATTTCCACTGCCGCCATTATTAAGAGAAGAAATTTGAAGAAAAAACGAGCAACGAGAAATTAGAGAGAGAGTTTAATGGTAGTTTTTTTTTTTTTTTTTTGGAGAGGCGAAAAAAACCCTACCAAAAAGGGTTATAGCAACTTAAAAACTTAAAAAAGGCGGGTTTAAAGCAAAAATTCAAGAAAATATAGTAAGTGCTCCTAATTTTTGGCTATAACAGTTTTTTTTTTCAATTTAATTATTACGACAGATTTATAATTATTAATAATAAGCAAAGATAACAGTTTTTATTATTCTCATAAAAAAATCAAAGCATCACATAATAATTTCATAGCAAAGATAACACACCTTAAGACAAATTTTAAGTGATATATTATCAATACAACCTAAGATAACAGTTCTACGCTTAAAACGTTAAATTTAGACTTTACATAACAGTTGCTTAAATAAGAGTTAGTTTAGGAGTGTTATGTTTGCTCTTTTTTGTAGTAGTGCCCCCCCCCCCCCAAAAAAAAAATTAAAGCAACCCAACCCCCCACATTTCTTGAACTTTCAACTCTCTCCCCTTCTCTCCTATTATCTCCTCTCTGTTCTTCAACCCTAACACTAAAACCCTAGAATTTACGACCCAAATCACGATCTCCTTCTCTCATCTTCATCCTTAAACACCAAATAGAAATCATAGCCCACAATTTCATCCCCAATTTGAGTGTCTTGACTGATGCATTGTTCGAGACTGATGATGATGGTGAAACGTTGTTAATCAAAGACATCTGTGCCTCCTTCGAGCGTAGATCTCCTTGGCCTCGTTGTTTTTATGAAACTGGGGGTGTGGAACATCATAAAGTGCAAAGAAGGTGCTTAAATGTGCATTGAGCAGTTGGGGGAGATGGAGGCTTTTCAATCGGGGGAGGTGAGGCCCAAGTTAGCACCCGAATTGGCTACGTAAAATGTTAAAGAGGATAGCGACTGTCAGATCTTAGAAGATTTTACTTTTTTCGATGACTCATCCCTTGCGGGCGTGAAGGAGATTATTGATCTTGATAGTGAGGAGGAGGAACAAGAAAAATTAGGGTTTTTGAAGAAGATGATGAAGTTAGAAAAAATTGAGGAGGATTTTGTGATGCATGATGTGGTGTAGGAGAAGAAACAGGGAAATTCTTCTGTTCGTAGGCCCTATATGCTGAGGTTTTGCAGTGAGATCTGCAAGTTACTAAAAAAGGGGGGTTGAGAATGAGGGTAAAGGAAAGGAGGTTGTTGTGGATAAAGGGAAGGGGCTGGTTGTGGATGGTGGGAGAAGGGTTTGTGGTGTTTGCGTTGCCAGCAATCCAGCCAGTGATCAAAAGAGGTAGAAGGAAGAGGAAGCTTATTTTATCTTCTTCCCAAAAGAAGAAATGGAGGGTAGCGCCACTCCACTCCATTCTGTGCAACGTAGTGAGGGTAGGAAGAATTGGGTTGGGTCATGCATGCAAATTGATGAGGATGAATGGGATCCTCAAGCGTTGAAGTTCATGAAAGGACATGTCCCTACATTTAGGAAGCAGCACATGTGATTGAGTCCCACATCTGCCACAACATAATTTGGTTATTTCTTACTCCTTTAGCTCTTTTGATCATTTTAGTTGTTGCTTGCAATCCTAAATTGTGATGAATCCCTGAATTATGTGCCTCACTTTGTTGAATGACCCATGTTAGTATGCTGAGGTTATTGGCTAATGATGTTAATGGTTGATTTTTTACTGTCCCTAATTTATGTTGCTTAATTGTGATGAGTACCTGAATTCTATGCCTCACTATGTTGATTGACCCATGTTAGTATGCTGAGGTTGCTAGCTAATGATGTTAAAGGTTATTATTGATTGTCCCTAATTTATGTGGCCACCCAATCCATATGATGAAGGGACTCAAAACAAGGTTTGATTTACTCCAAAGTTCACTCTGTTGAGGTACCAAATTTTGTATTCCATGAGTTAAATTAAGATACCCCTGATGGATTATTAGATGTCAAATGATGAGCTATGTTGAGATATCAAACCTTGTATTCAATGATGTATGATGTGAATTTGGTTTATCCCTGCCTTGTTGGATGTTTAGAGTTGTAGTATTGAGTCCCTATTAACCCCAAAATCCAAAGGATGAAGGGGATAATTTATTCTTAAACAAGATTTGAATTGCTCCAAAGTTAACTCTATTAAGGTTTAAGGTGTCAAACCTTATTTTTAATGACTCTAGTAGAATAATTGCTTACTCTTGCGGTGATATTGATGCAGTTTTACCCATACGCAGCAATATATCACGTAAAAAGAAAAGAAAATATAAAGTAACCATATTGTTGCGGTTTCGGCCGAAAACCACATCAATATGGTTTCGACGAATTTTTTTTGAAATTCTTCGACTATTTGACCAAGCATATTGCTGCGATTTTTGGCAAGAACTGCAGCAATATATTAAAATAATATAAAAAAATATTATTTGAACCTATTGCTGCGGTTCCTACAAAAAATCGCAATAATAGGCTTTTAAAATTAAAAGGGTCCATCTAGGATTTCCTTGTTAAGCTAGGGTTTCGCTCCTCTCACTCTCTCTCCTCCCCTCTTCCTCCATCAGTTTCACGTCTCCTCCTCCCCTCATCTTCTCTCACTCTTCCTCTCATTTGTTTCACGCCTTCTCCTCCCCTTCATTTTCTCTCTTCCTCTAACCCTCTCATCATCTCAATCACCTCTTAACCCTCTCATCCTCTTAATTCTTGGCTGATGCTTTAACCACCCTCGTCGATCGACTGTTCGACAAGAAATCAATGGCGTCGCAAGGTCGCTCACCAGATTCGACACCAACCATCCTTCGTCGTTGACCATTCGTTTGTCGCAACGTCAGTCGCCAGATTCAACACTTGCTCGTGGCTCTGGTCGTCCACCATTGCTTGCTTTCGTTGGTCGTTGTTTCTATGTGACTCCTTCGTCAACACTCGCTCGTGGGTTGCCTCGAGTTCTTCGATTTCTTGGCGATTTATGTTAGTTCGGGTTTGTTGTTGATTTTCAGTTTCTTCGAGTTTGTTGTTGATTTTCAATTTCTTATTTTTTTTTTAGGATCTCTTTTTGATTTTCAGTTTCTTTTTATTCATATATATTTTTTAATTATATTTTTTGTAATTACTCATTTAGTTGTAACTATTGCTTTTTTATTTTTGCCTTTTCATTTTACTTTTTTATCTTTTGTATTATTTACGGAACTAGATTTTTTATCTTTATATATATTAATGAGATTCATATGTCATTTCATCTTCAGTTCGTCGTGGACGGGTAATTTGCCTGATTTTAATCTTTCAAATTTGATTGGAAAATGCAAAAAAGGAATAAAATTAAATTAAATACATATACGGGGACCTATTGCTGCAGTTTTGGGCAACAACCGCAGCAGTAAATCAAACCTATTGTTGCGGTTCCTAGCCAAAACCGCAGCAATACGTTGTACGTTTTTTATAAAAAAAAATAAACCTATTGTTGCGGTTTTGGCTAGGAACCGCAACAATAGCTTGACTTATTCTTGCGGTCAAAAACCGCAACAATAGGTTAATTACCTGTTGCTGCGCTCTTAATTATTGTGCGGCCAAAATTGCTGCAACAGGCCACTTAATGATCGCATCAATAAGCATTTATTCTACTAGTGTGAGTAAAATCCACATATCCCTAATGGATTAATGTAGGACCAAATTTGAGAAAACTTTTTCATACATCGCAAACTGAGAATAAAATCCACTGCATAAACTTGACTGCGTCTACCAACCTAGGTTGATATGCATACCTGTAATCTATACAAAAGTTTTTTACTTACCTAAGTTTATATGCATACCAAGTAAAAACACAAAAGTTGGTATGCATCTACCTATACCATTTCAAAACACAAAAAAGTTGTTGTCCATCCTGTTTCAGTTTACAAAAAAATCTTGCATATCAACTATAACAATAAGAATAAGGTTTGTGTTATTTCACTATTTTGATAATGACATATAATTAAAGTTTATGTGATTTTAGTTTATTAAGTCCGGTTTTTAGGTTATTATGTTAGAAGTAATTTCATATGTCTTAGGTTTATTTTTCCTGTTTTGTTTATTTTATTTTATTTTGTTAGATTTATTCTTTTAGTTTTAATTAGTTTATTTATCTTTAGATTTCACGAATAACATGTTAAATAACTTATGAAGAATTGATTAGGAGTTTAATCAAGATTAAGTTGTTTATACCTTATTTGTGATATTCGTTTAATATTATGGAGGTAGCAAATTTAGTATATTAAGTTTCCATAATATTTTGTTTAGTAGTGTGCAGCATCTTTGGTTTTCCTACAATCTAGGAGCCGCCAAACACTAGCCTAAGCATGCGCTTAAAAATAGATTGTTGAGGTAGTTCCTACATTTTAGGAACCACAACAACTAATCTATATATAAGGCGTGTGAACGTGGAGAAGTGGCTAAGTTTAAGGAAGCCCAACTGCCAACGGAATTATCACAACGGACATATTGTGGAGAAGTGGCTGAAGCTACGTGTGATAATGGAGAAGATCTTGGAGAAGAACGTGGAGAAGAACTCGAGAAGAAAGGTCCCTACAAATAGAGTTTTGTAATGATCTTATTTGAGATACTTTCAGAATTTTATGTAATATTCTTAGTGAAAGTACATTCGGTTTTCGTCTTCTTAGAAATTGATGTATTATAGATTGGGTTGAGTGAATTTAAGTCTGTAATCATTTTGAGAGGAAAACAGAAAGAGAAAGAGAAAGAGAAGAGAGAAAGAGAAAAGACTTTGAGTGAAGTCAAGGGAGAAGTCAACTATTCAGGGGGAACAGGCTGACAGGGAACCAGTTCCTAGAGGAACAGAGTTGGCCCAAGTTTAGGTTGTACAAAAGAGAGTCTTTTGGCCTAAAAGTTATTAAAGAGAATTGTGTCAAAATCCCTCGTGGTCAAGGTTTTTCTTCCTATTGGGCCTAGGAAGTTTTCCTTGTAAAAATATCGTGTTCCTAGTTCTTTCTTATTTCATGCAATTATTTCTTTCTTATTCAATCATTCTTTTATTTCCGCAAAAAGTTTGAAAATCTCTCCAACTACAATTCACCCCCCCCCCTTGTAGTTGCTTAAGTGTTCGTCCAAGACTAACAATTGGTATCAACGCCTTGTTCTTCCAAAATCTGTTAACACTGAGGAGCTAGTTCCTGGAAACGATGAACACATCAGGAGAAATATTGGAAGAAGGTTACTCAACTCAGCGTCCACCAATGTTTTATGGCAAGTATTATCTATACTAGAAGAATCGTATGAAAATATTTATCAAGGCCGAAAATTATCAAGTTTGGAGAGTAATAGAGATCGGTGACTCCGATGTCACAGAGAAAAATGAAAAAGGTGAAGAAATCCCGAAGCCACTCTCCAAATATGATAAAGATGACTTCGACAAGATGGAGATGAATAACTTGGCCAAAAAGATTCTCCACTGTGGTCTTGGTCCCCATGAACACAATCGAATCATGGGATGCAAATCAGCCAAGCAAATGTGGGAACTTCTTCAAGTTACTCACGAAGGAACAAACAAAGTCAAGAGATCAAAGATTGACATGATCATGCACAAATATGAGCTATTTCAAATGAAGCATAAGGAGTCTGTTCAAGAGATGCTCACAAGGTTCTCCAACATCATTAATGAGCTTGAATCTCTAGGAAAGATCATCACTCCGGAGGAACAAGTACAAAAAGTTCTACGAAGTCTTCCTCAGGATGAAAAATGGATGGCAAAGGTTACTGCCCTGCTTGAAACTAAAGATTTCACCACATTCAATATCGAACAACTTTTCGGTTCCTTGTTGACTCATGAAATCCATCTAGGAACTCATGAAGTTGACTCTAATAGGCCTAAGGCATTGGCTCTCAAGTCTGATGACTTAGAGGAATCAGAAACTGACGATGAAGAGGCAACACTGATCATGAAAAGATTCAAAAAGTTCTTCAACAAAAACTGCAAAGGGAAAAACTTGAAAAAGCCAGGAAAGTTAAGCTGTCACAAGTGTGGAAGTCCGGATCACATTTTAAAGGAATGCCCTCTCTGGGAAAATGAAAAGAGCAAAGGAAAGTACAAGGAGAAGGGAAAGGAACAGCAAAAACCTTTCTCAAAAGTTGATATGAGAAGGGTCATGGTTGCTGCCTGGGGAGAATCCGATTCAGACGAGGAGCAGGAACAACCAGAAGAGGAGACAGCTCATTTATGTCTTATGGCAAAAACAGACGAGGAAGAAGACTTGCCAAACAACAATTACGCATAAATGTTATTGAAGAAGAGTTAAAAGAACTTTCAAAGAATCAATTAATAAAACTACTTTTGGAAACTTTGGATGACTACAAGGCCATTTGTGTTAGAGAAGAAAATTTAGAAAAAGCCTTAGAAGTCACCAAAGGACATTCAAATTGGTTTAAAAACAGTGAATGCAAACATTGAGGAAAGATTCTTTGAAGTCTTTGATGAAAACCGACGTATTCGAGAAGCTTTTGAAAATGCTAAAAATGAAAATTATTTCTTGAATATGGAAATGGCTGAATTGAAACTATTTGTTCCTGAAGGAACCAGTTCCTCTATAAATACCAAATCCGAGTTCGAAAAGTTAAAATTCGAACATGAAAAAGTTTTGAGTAAATATCTGGTACTTAAAGAGAAAATAGAATCTTGAAGAACGACTCTTCCTGATCCAGTGAGCTGGATACAAAAATATAAAAATGAAGGAAGAAGTGGGTTAGGTTTCAATCACAAGAAGAAAAACAAAAAAAAATATGTTGATCTTCCAAGCAGCCGAATATGCTCTTACTGTGGGAATAGTGGACACTTAGTGTCTGACTGTTCCTCCAGAGAAGAACATATTGAAATGAACACCCACTTAGTTAAACAAGTTTGGAAAGTTAAGAGAAATACAAGCCCGACAGAGGAACCCAAGTCAAACTGGGTTCCTAGCACTAACTGATTACTTTGATACAGGCTAAAGTGAGGGGGAACAACATGTGGTACCTCAATAGTGGTTGTTCTAAACACATGACAGGAGATAAAGAGAAATTTCTCACTTTCAGCCTATGATGGAGGGATTGTGACCTTCGGAGACAATCTTACAGGTAACATAGTTGCAATAGGGAAGGTAGGAAAGTCTAAGTCACATTCCATAGACAATGTATTTTTGGCCGAGGGTTTAAAACATAATCTGCTTAGTATTTTTCAATTTTGCGACAAAGGGAACAGTGTAAATTTTACTGATGAATGTTGTGTAGTAAGTAATGCAGGAACAGGTACCAAAATACTAGAAGGAACAAGGAAAGGGAACACCTACGTTGTTGATCTCAACCTTGATCTCAACCTCCTAGTTTTGAAAACCCGGATCTTCCGAATCATGTCTATAAGCTAGATAAAGCTCTTTATGGGCTTAAGCAAGCTCCTAGATCATGGTATGAAAGACTTTCAAAATTCTTACTTTCTAATGACTTTATACGAGGCAAAGTTGATAGGACCCTATTCCTTCGATCCAAAGGAACATACATCCTAGTGGTTCAGATTTATGTGGATGATATAATTTTTGGTGCAACTAACGAATCTCTTTGTAAAGAATTTGCTGAGTTAATGCGTAGTGAATTTGAAATGAGTATGATGGGAGAGTTAAACTTCTTTCTCGGTTTGCAAATCAAGCAAACTGAAAAAAGGAAGAATGATCCATCAACAAAAATACATAAAGGAGTTATTGAAAAAATATGGACTGGATCAAGCAAAATCAAACCATACTCCTATAGGAACAGGTACAAGGTTAGATGAGGATCAAAGTGGTAAGTCCGTAGATCAGAAACTCTATAGAGGTATGATTGGTTTCTTACTTTATCTAACTACTAGTAGGCCTGATATATCCTTTAGTGTTGGTTTATGTGTAAGATTCCAATCAAATCCTAAGGAATCCCATTTGACAACTGTCAAAAGGATTCTTAGATATTTGAAAGGAAGTGATGATCTTTGTTTGTTCTATCCTCGAAGTGACATCTTTGATCTAGTAAGCTATTCAAATGCTGACTATGCTGGAGACTTGGTGAATCGCAAAAGTACATCGGGTATTATCCAGTTCCTAGGATCAAGCTTGGTTTCTTGGAGCTTAAAGAAACAAAACATTGTTGCTCTTTCCACAGCAGAAGTTGAATACGTGGCAGCTGCTGCATGCTGCTCTCAGGTATTATGAATCAAGCAACAGGTACGTGACTTTGGCATAAAATTTAAGTGTGTTCCTATATTCTGTGATTACACTAGTGCTATTTGCATTTCCAAGGATCCAGTTTATCACTCTAGAGTCAAGCATATTCACATTAGACATCATTTCCTAAAAGACAATGTAGAGAAGGGATTAGTCAAAGTTGATTTTTGTCCTACTGAAAATCAAATAGCTGACATATTGACTAAACCTCTATCTAGGGACAGGTTTGAAAAGATACGCTTGGAACTAGGAATGATAAAAATTGTTTAAATGTACACATGATGTTGATTCCCCCCAAATTGTTTCTTACTAATTATGTCCTGCAACCTTCATGAATTAAATTTCATACACCTAGGGTCAAGTATAAGGACTCACATATGTCTCTGAATATTACCCTTAGTGTCCTTGCACATATTGGGTACGTATGTAGTTTGTATATTATGGACACATTTTTATCATATGCAAGAGTAAATTTTTTATTTTCTTTTTCCATTTTACTAATTTACCTCCAAATTTCCTTGTTTCTTTTTCTTTTCACACCTTTCCGTCCAAAATTAAAAACATTAATCTGAATTATGGCCAAAATTACGCGTTCAATTAATCTAATGTTAAATGAAGAAACTTCATTAATTACCTTCCAAAAACCCATAAACCGTTTCATTAAACCGTTTCATTAAACCTAACTCTCCATTTCTTTTTCACACGGAATTATGATTACATTATAAACCCAACCCATCACATCACTGACCCCTCATAATTTCCCTCTCACATCAACTCACTTGTCTCTCTCTCTCTCCTCTTTCTCATCTTCAACCTCACACCAAAACTCTGTCACCATGTCTTCCAAAACTCAAAATTCCGGTGATCATGAAAATTTCCCAAAAGAGAAAACACCATCCCATGATGAATTAAGTGCTTAAGAATCATCCAAGAACGATGCAGATTCTACCGGGTCAAAATCGGCATCCTCTGCTCCTATTTCTCTCTCTCCGAAAAAGGAAGAAGGTGAAAACGATATTTAAAGCGATCAAGAACAAGAGATTACTGTACCTACAAAACGAGGTAAGAAAACAAAATCTTCACAATTTCTTGTGGGCTTTTGTGTAGATATTGCATGGTGCAAAAAGTCTAAGTGGAATGAGTTATTGAAAATTTTGAAATTTCAAAAGTGGTTGAAAATTGTTAGCATAGATGAGGGTCTTTGTGAAAAGGAGATGAAAGCTTTTTGTTCTGGGTTTACCATATCTGAGGGTGTGTGTGTGTCAATTATCAATGGGTCTGTAGTTACCATCATTGAGAAGAAACTGGGGGAATGGTTTGATGTTCCGAATGAGGGTTACAAGGACTACATTAAGGGTAGGGCTAAGTTGAACATAAATGGAGTTTCCAATGCTCAAATTCTTGCTTTCTTTAACGGCAATTCAAATGATTTATCTTTAGATCAAAAAGAATTGTCTCCATTTCATAAGTTGCTATTTCAATTGGTTTGGCGTTTCATTTTACCCCATTCCTCAAAAAGAACCCAGGCAAGTCTAATGGATCTTTCCATTATGTACTGCCTTGCTGAAAGCATAAAAATCAACCTTCCCTCCTTGATAATTTCACATCTCTCTCACTGCATTACTTATAACACCAAAGTGGGTTATGGAAATCTTCTTTCCTCTGTTTTCAAACAATGCAAAGTTAAACTGCCTACTAGTCCCTCCTTTTCTCTTGAGCCAGAAAATTATCTTACAAAAGAAACTCTAACTAGGCTAAGCTTGAGGTTCGTTGGTAAATGGGAAGATAGATTTTGAGAGAGAAGAAACTCCTGTAAAGGTTGAAGTGGGTAGTAAGAGGAAGTTGGATGAATAAGGGGTTCCCAGTGGGTCTGTCAGGAAGAGCCAAAGGTTGGCTGGGTCCAAGTTCTAGAAGGAGCAGGATCAGGGTGACACCGTCTTTATTCACCTAGATTATGATCTTGTCCCTTCTATTGCTGTGGATTTTCCATTACTGTCTACAACTGGCTTAACAAGCTACTCCGGGAAATTCAGGACTCCTTGACCCTTCTGCACACTAGGATCAATGCCATTGAAGCTACTGTCAATGTTCTGGACTCTCAGCAGCAACAACAAATGCTTGCAATCAAGAATGCTGATACTGGGATCAGGAACAAGGTGGATGGTGTGCTCTCCAAGATAGATTATGTGGTCTCCTCTCTCTTCAAAAGAACCAAACCCTAACTTCTCTTAACTTTGGACCAATTGAACAAGTTTTTTTTGGCTGTAATTATTAAACAATCTTTTGCATTTCTCTTATTGTGTCTGAGACACATGAAGTACTTTTAATTTCTCTTTACTTTCTTCACTTTCTTTTGCATTACTCTGCATATTGCATAATTATTGTTGTCTATAATGTTGCTTTCTGCATGCCTATTTTGTTTGTGTGTTTGGATGGCTAATATTATGAGATGTATGTTTGAGCAACTTGCTTGTTGCCTAGACTGTTCTCTCTATTGCTGCAGGTACAATCCTTGGTTTTGATAATGACAAAGGGGGAAGAGATATGACTGTTAAAACAAAAAAAAATTATCATAGTTCCTATGTATATTTTTCTCTCATCCCTGTTCCCAGTCAAGTCTGATCCTGTTCCCAGTCTCAGTAGAGTTTTAATTAGGTTAGATTGTGGATAGTTGGTGTAGTTTATTTTCTTAGTCTTTAGCTTCTTTAGATTTTTTTCAAAAACATAAAAACTTAATTTTTTTTTTAATTATTTGTCATAATCAAAAAGGGGGAATTTCGTTATTTCACTATTTTGATAATGACATATAATTAAAGTTTACGTAATTTTAGTTTACTAAGTTCGGTTTTTAGTTTATTATGTTAGAAGTAATTTCATATGTCTTTGATTTATTTTTCTTGTTTTGTTTATTTTATTTTATTTTGTTAGATTTATTCTTTTAGATTTAATTAGTTTATTTATCTTTAGATTTCACGAATAACATGTTAAATAACTTATGAAGAATTGATTAGGAGTTTAATCAAGATTAAGTTGTTTATACCTTATTGTGATATTCGGTTAATATTATGGAGGTAACAAATTTAATATATTAAGTTTCCATAATATTTTGTTTAGTTAGTGTGTGCAGCATCTTTGGTTTTCCTACAATCTAGGAGCCGCCAAACACTAACCTAGGCATGCGCTTAAAAATAGATCGTTGAGGTAGTTCCTACATTTTAGGAACCACAACAGCGATCTATTTATAAGGCGTGTGAACGTGGAGAAGTGGCTAAGTTTAAGGAAGCCCAACTGCCAACGGAATTATCACAACGGACATATTGTGGAGAAGTGGCTGAAGCTACATGTGATAATGGAGAAGATATTGGAGAAGATCGTGGAGAAGAACTCGAGAAGAAAGGTCCCTACAAATAGAGTTTTGTAATGATCTTATTTGAGATACTTTCAGAATTTTATGTAATATTCTTAGTGAAAGTACATTCGGTTTTTCTTCTTCTTAGAAATTGATTTATTATAGATTGGGTTGAGTGAATCTAAGTCTGTAATCATTTTGAGAGAAAAAGAGAAAGAGAAAGAGAAGAGAGAAAGAGAAAAGACTTTGTGTGAAGTCAAGGGAGAAGTCAACTATTTAGGAGGAACAGGCTGACAGGGAACCAGTTCCTAGAGGAACAGAGTTGGCCCAAGTTTAGGTTGTACAAAAGAGAGTCTTTTGGCCTAAAAGTTATTAAAGAGAATTGAGTCAAAATCGCTTGTGGTCAAGGTTTTTCTTCCTATTGGGCCTAGGAAGTTTTCCTTGTAAAAATTTCGTGTTCCTAGTTCTTTCTTATTTCATGCAATTATTTCTTTCTTATTCAATCATTCTTTTATTTCCGCAAAAAGTTTGAAAATCTCTCCAACTACAATTCACCCCCCCCCTCTTGTAGTTGCTTAAGTGTTCGTCCAAGACTAACAGTTTGTGTAGCATTCAACCTTGTATAGTAGTAGTGGAAACAAAAAATTACTTCTACCTTCTTCTTTTTTCATGCATTAGAATATCTCGCACACACCCCACTAGTCTGCATCCACTTCAAAAGTCTCCATAGGATCATCTTCTTCAACAACTTGATCTTCTTATTCAAGTAGTCCACTGCAACATCAATGGTTTTCTGATCTACTGTTACATTTTTTGGTAGCAGTCCCAACCTTTCGAATCTCATTTTCCCATGACGAGGGTTCTTGTAGTTTTTCCCCTTTTAACTTGTAAAATATCAACCATCACATATTATAGTTGTAGCCATGTGAACTTTAACAACAAAGGTTCAAAGAAATCATATGATGATTTAACTTTTTCAATTAACTCATCAATGTTCTTGGGTCCTATATTGCAATGCTTGAATGACATTAGAAACACCTAGGTTTAGAATGTTAAGATCAAGGGACCGGCGGGGGCTGACATACAAGTTGGATGTTGAAACCATTCCTTGTCATTGCTGCCATGAAAGCTAGATTAGTTAGACTTATGCGTGGCCTTGCATTATCCTGTTACATACAAATGTCTTTTGATAGATGATCAGGTCGTTTCGTCATGATTGCTGGTATGACTTGTTTCACTATGACATCTTTGAAGACCACTTGGGTGATTTTTCTATTGGTTTAGTCTTAATAGTGCCTTTGACTCTGTTTTTGCTTGTTTTTTTGCTGCAACCCTTTCCACAAAAGGATAGATACCAAATTTCCTATCATGGATCATTTGACCTTCTGTGTTATAAATAGGCTTGAAGTCAGTGTCATAAACATAGCCTTGATTTTAAACCTCTTTGACTGTTTGCATTTGTATGGATAATCTTCCCTGGACAGTAAGTAGAACCACATTTTGCCTGGGTTCGAACACTGTTGGTTCAGTTGCAGTGGCAGGTAGGATGTGGGAAAGAACCCACTTCATCATTGCAAGCTTATGCGCCTCTGTGAGGGCTAGATGTAGGGATGTTCAGAGTGTTGTCTAGACCGCACCAAACCATAACCCAAACCGTTTTTTTGCGATTTGTGTTGGTTTGCGGTTTTAAATTGCGGTTTGGGTTATGATTTCAAGTAACACTACTGGGAAAATGAAGAAGGGCTGCGCTGAAAAAGGCCTATAGGGCTGCGCTTTTTTACAGCAGCCCTTTTAATAGCAGCCCTTCACTTTTTAAGTAGGGCTGCGCTACACAAGCGCAACCCTTCACAAAGAAGGGCTGCGCTTTTTAGGTAAAAGCGCAGCCCTTCTAAGCTAGAAGGGATGCGCTTTTACCTAAAAAGAGCAGCCCTTCCTACCAAAAAAAAATTAAAAAAAAAATTTTTTTGACATTTTTTTTACTCAAAACAAAAGGGGAACGAAAATGGACAGAAAGGGGATAGGGAATATGGTCAAAAAACCTAAAACAGAAAATCAAAAAATATTATCACATAATTGCAGAAAAAAAAAGAACAAAAACTAAAACTAAAATACAGAAGAAGGAAAAAAAAACTAAAACTAAAACTAAAATACAGAAGAACAATGAAAAAAAAAAACAGAAACTAAAATACAGAAGAGAAACAATTATAGATCTGAAAATACAAGAAAATTAATCAAAACAAAAATTAAGAAATTATAAATCTGAAAAACGAAAAATCTATAACTTGATGTTCTTGTGCTTGCGATTGTGAATCCTGCCCCTTCCTCCTCTTCTTGTTCATCATCGTTCTTGGGCACAAAAAGTCGCTGAAACAATACCGTTCTTGGGCACTGCCATCAACAAAAGTCGGTGAAATTGGGCACAAAAAGTCGCTGAAACAACAACCGTTGAACCGCCACAAGCAACAACACCATTAATGAAAAAGGAAAAAAACAAAATAAAAATTCCAAAAGCTGACAAAGACGAACGAAACGATTTCAAAGATGTATTTCGAACGAATTAAAAGAATTAGATCTAAAATTTTTCATAAAAATAAATACTAGATCTAAAAAAGTTTTCATAAAAATAAATACGATTTCTAGATCTAAAAAAGTTTTCATAACCTGTAATTTCGAACACGAGGGTTGATTTCGCTTTGGATTCCGACGAGATTTTGGTCGACTAACCATCGAGAACACGAGGCCGATTCCCATTCGTTGGAGGAGCGTAAATACGATTTCTAAATCTACGGTCGACTAACCAGCGTAAACACGAGGCTTTTGTTTGTCTGAGAAGTTGAGAGAGAAGAGGGAGGGTGAGAGAGAAGAGAGAGAAGAGGGAGGGTGAGAGAGAAGAGGGAGGCGTGAGAGAGAGAGGGGCGTGTGAGAGAGGGATGCGAAATTATTCTTAAAAAAAAAGCCCATAGAAGGGCTGCGCTTTTTAAAAAAGCGCAACCCTTCTGTAACAGTAGGGCTGCGCTTTTTAATTAAAACGCAGCCCTACTTTAACGAAGGGCTGCGTTTTATTTAAAAGCGCAGCCATACTGTATAAAAGGGCTGCGTAATGAAGAAAGTGCAGCCCTTCCAGCGCAGCCCTTCCTTTTTTTCCCCTAGAGTAAACTACGGTTTGGGTTGGGTTTTAATATTTGTAAACCAAAACAGCGCACCGTGAACCACAGTTTTATATGATTTTCTTTTTAAATTTTTTTAAATACACCTGACAAGGTGGCATACAAGTATACAATTGAAAAAAGATATTTAAGATAAGAACTTGGACTATTTTGATAAAATATTATTTATGTTTAATATGAAGTCAACTTCATAATTGTTTGGACTCTTTATATTTATTAAGGGGGCGTTTGGTTAGGGGGTTACAGGAAAGGGAAAGGGAATTAGTTGATTCCATCCCCTTATATCTTGTTTGGATTGGGGGTTTTTGTTTCTCCTCTTTTCCCCTCCATTACCCCCAAATCCCTCTATTTTGATTCCCCACTACCCCCTAAGGTTTCATATTCCCTTTCTTTGACTCATCGTTGACCACCCAACCACCACTTAACCAAACCACCCAATTACTAGCACCATCACTCAACCATCAACGACCACCCTACCAGCACCACCTGAGGACCACCACACCACCACCGGAAACTACCAAAATTCATCCACCACCACCGGCCCCTGATTCCCCATCCCCCATTGCCACCCCACCACGACGAGACCACCCCAGTCCACAAAACCACCACTCAGACATGAAACAACCACACGAACAACCAAACTCCCATCTTAGCCACCGAAACACCACCTTCCCGGAAAATTCCCACATCAAAAATAAAAGAAAAGCAATAATAACAACGGATTTACCTTTACTTATCCTTGATTATGATTTTAAATGGTCAAATTCGGCCATGAAAACTTAAGATCTGAAGTTTTTATGGTCGAATTTGACATTTAAAACCTCAAATATGAGCTTCTGTGGTGGTGGAGAAGGAAAAGAGAGAAGAGAGGAGGCGCAAGGGCGGCGACAGTAACAATTGGAGGGGCGGCGACAAGGTTGGAGGTGGCGCAACAACGTTGAGGGGCAGCGGCAATTGTGAGAGGCGGCAGTAAGATGGTGGTGGAGGTTATTAGGTGAGGGAGGGAGAACATTTATGGTGGAGCAATTGTGAGAGTAAGAAAAGATGTATTGTAACCAAACAACCCTCTTAATCAAAGGGTTTTGTAATCCCCCACATTTTTAAAGGATTTTCATAAATATATTAAAATATTTATGTAGTTATATTTAAATCCAAATGAGTTTGGAAAATGATTTGACTTTTAAAAAGGGTTGACTATTTTTAAAAGTCAACTAAAAATATTTTCATAGCTTAATAAAATTGAAAATGTTTTAATTAAGCATGTCTTAATAAAAGCTTTAAGTATTAAAAGTATTTATTTAAAAAGAAGTTTAATGGAATCGAAACTCCTAAAAGGATAAAAAGGAAAAGAGTCCTATTGATGATTAAAGTCCTAAGTTGATCATCTTATTAGTCATCAAATCATTTTAAATCTTATCTCTTTTCCTAAACCTAAAAGGATTAGCCTTTATGTAAATATCCTAAAAACCCAAATATTTTACCCACACACTCTATTTCTCTCTCCTCTTTCCACGTGACTTTTCTTTTTCCTCTCTTCACTCGTTTTTTTCTTTCACCCGAATCTGATTGGCCAGATTTCTCATAGTTCCGTTACTTTTTAGCCAAAACTTCCTTCTTTGAAAGTTGTAGATCTCAAAAAGTTATTGAATTTAGGCTCAAGAATCATCCAATTCCGATTCTTATTCTATAGTTATGGCCTCTGCAAGTTTCGCAATTCTGCTGGCCATATTTCACTCGCGATTTTCGGTATTTACTTTTTTCTCCGTTTTCCTTTTGATTCGTTTCTCGTTTTCTTATATATTGACTTCATATATATTATATATTGAATATTATATTTCGATTTGTTATTATTTTTAGATTGAAGTTTTAATCATTAAAGCATGGATTTTTAGAGTTTTAATTACTATAAAACCATAGTAGCATATTAGATACTATGAGATTGATTTAGATTATGATTTTAAACATGTTTATATACGTTTAAGAAGGTTTTATGATTTTAAAAGTTGCTGGAATTTTAGAAAGAGTTTTATTAATGGAGTTTAAGATTTTTAATTACTAGTGTGGTAGTACTATGCTAGGAATTAAAAGTTATTGAAGTTTTGATATTAAAATAAGCTTTTGAATATATTTAAAGGGATTTTAAATATTTTAAAGTTGCTGTATTTTTAATTAAGAATTGATTTTAGTTTATATTAATTTTTAGGCGGAGAATCTTTCGTAGGAGACTTTTAACGTTTTAAAAGTGGCCTACAGGCTAGTATATAAAGGTACGTACATAGTCTACGTGCTATATGGTTAGAAACATGCCTTAGGGATGTTTTTATTTATTAGTATCATGTATAGGACCTTGTTGTTCATATATATGATTTACTGAAATTGCTTTACATGTTACTTGCCTTGTGCTACATGTAAACTAAGAATAGTATGAGTATGACTTGTTGTATGGAAGTTTGATGCAAGCAATAAGTTTCAGTTTTGGTATTAATTCGTAGTGAATTAATGTAAGTAAGTTGGAATCATGTGTTACATAGATTCTTGAGATATTATTTATCTTATAAGAACCGTGGATCTTATTTGGTAATATGAGTTATACCTATATAAAGGTACAGTTTCTGTTGGCTAGGTTCAACAGGCAAGTTAGAAAGAATAAAAGAAGTTAAAAGAGTCTTGATGATAAGTTGTGAACACTTGTTAATTCTAAGATTAAAAGGAGTTTTGTGATGTTATGTGATTATTAGTTATATGTGTTTGTGCTTGGTTGGTGTCAACACAAGTATAAAATGAATGCAACGTAAAGTGAAACGAGAATAGGTTATAGACTTTAGACTGGTGCACGTCTAGAGTTGGACACTAAGGGTTGGGATACATAGTCCGCCGTGATATGTATTTCTAGGATTGGATTGATCACCTTTCCTTTTAGCTCAAAGGTTCCTCGATATCGCAGGTCATTGGATATGTGGTAGTCCCATTTCCTATTTCAGTATAGAATCGTCCCATAACTATTCCATTTAAAGAAGAAATAAAAGTTTAGAGTCTAGTTCAGTAAGAGTCATCTGCATTTGTTATATGTTATTATTATTTATTCTCAAGTTATTTGTAGTATCATGTTTAGGATTATGTATGGCTGATATGTAGTACTCAGCTTTGCTGATTACGTGCTTGTCTGTGTTTGTGATCATGGCTTTGCCTATTGATCCTGTGGTGATCCTTCGGGGAGCAGAGTCAAGAAAGCATTGACATTACAGGTTCGAAGATGCATACCATTGGGGAATCTGGAATGGAGAGGCTTTTGTGACTTAGTAGATTTAAGTTGTTTCTAGGAATTTATATTTTAGACTTTAGCTTTAAGTTGGTGTGTTTCAGTTCAAACATTGTTTGTCTTATTTCATAAGTTTAATAAAGTTGATTTTGTTTTAGTAAGTTTTCCGCTGCAAAATTCTGAGTAAGCCGAAACGTTTCACACGGGCGATAATGCCTGGGTAATTCTCTAGATTTGTTATAAAAGTATTTTCTAGAAAGAGAGAATTATCGGGGTGTTACAAAGTGGTATCTGGGAGCTTTAGGTTAGTTTAAGACTTATAGGCGCCTAACTAACTACAGCTTATTAAGTGACTTTAGCTTCTTAAGTTACCTAGCTTATGGGTTATTTGAAGGAAACCTTAGTATGCTCCTACGTTTCATTTCGAAAAGTGAGACAAAAATATTTTGAGGATCAAATTTTTTTTTAAGAACCGAAATTTTTCGGAAATTAGGTTCGAAATGTTTTTTCGAAATTTGAGAGTTCAAAAAAAAAAAAAAATAAACGTGCTCAGTCCGAAAAAAAAAAAAAATATTTCGAGTGAAATTTTTTTTTTCGAGTAACCTTGGAGTCCAAATTTTTTTTCGAAAAATTATTTTAGGCACAAAAGTAATGTTATTTATAAAAAGTGTCTGCATTAGTTTTCATGCCTTTAAGGTATAGTATTGCATTGTGAGAATGGGTAGTATAAGAAGGGCATATAAGATAGAAACATTATATTCTGCATTGAGAAGTTAGTTCAGCATCATCATTATTTTCTTCCCTGCAAATAAGTGCATTATTTATTTTTCTTCCCTGCTGATGATGCATGAATGTTTTTCTTCCCTGCTAACTGTTATATCATTCTTGCCTGCTAAGGTGTTATATTTTACATGCCTTTGTTTTTGTTTACCCTTTGATTATTGGTGGGAACACGTTAGAGAGAGTGCTAAACCATTATAGGTTTATTTGTTGTAGATCCCTAACCATGTCTGCCAGACAAGTTAATAGAATTGTCAGGCAAAGTTAATAGAGTAGGAAGCTATCATAACCCAATTATATTGAGTGATGATGAGAATGTTCGATGTATGAGCCTGGAAGTTATAGTTATATAAGCCTGAAGATCATTATGCTTTATGTGTTAAAAGTAGGTATCCCTGTTAGCGATATATGAAGTAATTCAAGAGTTTGATTGTACTAGAGTGCAAACTTGAAAGGACATACAATGTTATTTGGAGACTTTATCTGAGCGATGTGAGTGTTTTAGAGATGGATGAAATGGACATCAATCCAAAAGTTTGAAGATCTACTAGATCTAGGAATTCAAGTTATTATTGTTTATATATTATTATAGTGAAGACTTTGGAGACTTTGGAGATGAAATGTTTACTCAGTATAAAGGAAATAAGGATGAGAATAATGGTGTAATTCCATAGAGTATTTATTTATGCTTTGAGATTAGTTGTTGGAAAGTAGTCAAGCTATAATGGTTTAAATTTCTTATTAGTATTCTTTATATTATTGAGGAATAAGTTGGTTATTTTGGATTGGGAAAATATTCTTATTATCGATTGAGGAATAGAAGTTATTATTTCTTTATATGAGTGAGTAAGAATTTATTCTGGGCACGTGATGGGAATATTTTTTTTATTATTCTTTTCATCATGTGATTATATTCTTGCTTGCTTGTTTCTACTTGCACGTTGATGTGAATATATTTTACATGAAGATTATGTGATTATTAGAGAACATTTCAGTTGAAACTTGTGGAAATTGTTTGTTGATGCGATCTTTAATGATCAAATCAATATTGCCTTATTAGATGGACATGTAAGTTATGCTGGAACCAAAGTAGAGTTACGTTAGATTTCAGTCGCGAAGTAGAGTGCAAACTAATGATGCCTTAGCTCTGCTATTCGCCTGTTGGCAAAGAATTTGACTCGAAAAGTTGAGTGTCCCGATTCTGCTGGGACATGTTTGAGAGACTAGCTAAGATTAAACTGTCGTACCTTAAGGGGTAAGCTGACCTTATCCTCTTAGAGAGTCGGATTAGGGCGTTTAAAAGATTTTTGGGGCTGTGAACTGTCCTGAGAGTGTGAAAGTAGGTCAAGTTATATTGTATCTGAAAGATGAGAGTGACTTATAGTAGAGAGAGAATGAGACTAGACTTAGTATTATGAAAGAGTTTATTTGGGAATCCTTTATTGCTGCTTTAAGAGAAAAGTTTTACCACTTTTATGAGGAAACTAAAAGCCGAAGTTTACAACCTTAGGATGAGAAGTATGACTATCTCTAAGTATTATAGAAGTTCATAGCTAGTTTGCATTTGAGGTAATAGCCACTAAGGAGTTAAAGGCTCAATGATTTGAGCAAGCTTTGATTGAGGAAATTCCATTGGGTTTAGTAGAATTTGAAGTGTTGATTTGCCTATTAGCATACCTATTGGAGAAATCATAAGGTATACCAAGTTGTTTAGAAATTGCCTTTAAAGATAGGAGACTTTGTATTTCCGTCTGACTTAATAGAATTCAATTTGGGAGACCTAGATGTGATTCTTGGGATGAACTGGTTGAGTCATTACAAGGCCAGGATTGATTGTGAAGTTCAAAAGGTAGTGTTGAGAAACCCTTCGGGAAAATTGACCTCATATAGACGATTTGGGAAACCTAAGAACTTTGGAGTGATCTCTGCTATGCAAGTGCAGAAGTTGATGAGAAAGGGGTGTGAGTTGTTTTTCTGTAGCGTGCAAGATATGAGTAAGAAGCTGAGTTAAACTTGAGGATGTTCCGATAGTGAATGAGTTTATGGACGTATTTCCGAGTGAAATTTCAGGCATGCCACCTGCAAGAGCGTTGAGTTTACCATAGACTTAGTTCCTGGAACTGCACCTATATCTAAGGCACCTTATAGAATGGCACCTCCTGAGATGAGTGAGTTAAAGACACAATTGCAAGAACTTTTGGATAAGGGTTATATCAGACCTAGTGCATCGCCTTGGGGAGCTCCTGTTTTGTTCGTGAAGAAAAAGGATGGGAGTATGAGTTATGTATAGACTATAGGGAGTTGAACAAGTTACCATAAAACAAGTACCCTTTGCCTAGAATAGATGACCTATTCGATCAATTAATGGAGCTAGTGTGTTCTCGAAGATTGACTTACGTTCAGGATATCATCAATTGAGGGTAGCGATAAGGATGTACCTAAGACTGCCTTTAGAACCGTTATGGTCACTACGAGTTCACTGTAATGCCATTTGGGTTAACAATGCTCCTGCTATATTTATGGACTTGATGAATAGAATCTTTCATGAGTTTTTGATAAGTTCGTAGTGGTTTTCATTGATGACATTTTGATATATTCGAGGAATGAAACGAGCATGATGAACATTTGAGGACTATCTTGGAAACCTTGAGAAAGAACCAACTTTATGCCAAGTTCTCTAAGTGTGAGTTTCGTTTGGAGAAAGTAGCATTCTTGGGTCATTTTGTGTCTAAGGAAGGAGTCTCGTAGATCCTGCTAAGATTCAAGCTGTGAGTGAGTGGCCAACTCCAAAGAGTGTGTCTGACATTAGGAGTTTCTTGGGTTTAGCTGGCTATTATAGGAGATTTGTGAGATTTCTCGAAGATAGCAAGACCTATGACTAATTTGATGAAAAAGGAGTCCAAGTTTGAGTGGAATGAGAAGTGTGAGGAAGCTTTTCAGATCTTGAAGGATCGTTTAACCACTGCACCTGTCTTAACCCTACCTGATGGGAATGAGGGATTTGAGGTCTATAGTGATGCTTCGAAAAATGGTTTGGGTTGTGTGTTGCAACAGAATGGTAAGGTAATAGCTTATGCGTCGCGTCAATTGAAACCTTATGAGGCTAATTACCCTACCCATGATCTAGAGTTAGCTGCCATAGTGTTTGCATTGAAGATTTGGAGACATTATCTTTATGGAGCAACTTGCAAGATATTTACAGACCATAAGAGCTTGAAGTACATATTTACCCAAAAAGACTTGAATATGAGGCAAAGAAGATGGCTAGAGTTGATTAAGGATTATGATCTAGATATCCAGTATCATGAGGGGAAAGCCAATGTGGTGGCTGACGCCTTGAGTAGGAAATCGAGTCATAGCTTGAGTGCTTTGATAGTCCCTGAGGAGTTGTGTAGAGATATGCAAAGGTTGAACCTAGAAATTTTAAATCCTGGGGAAAGTGAGGCTAGACTTAGTAATCTTTCTTTGGGAGTGTCAGTTTTCGATGAGATCATTGAGGGTCAAGTTGGGGATGAGCATCTAGATAAGATAAGAGAAAATGAAGCAAGGTAAGGAAGTAGACTTCAAGATTCATGATGATGGGAGTCTAAGGTTAAAGGGAGGTGGTGTGTACCACAGAAGTGCAATGCCTAAGAGACGTCTTATGGATGAGGGAAAACTCCTATTCTGTGCACCCTGGGGGTGACAAGTCTGTATAAGGATCTTAAGGTGATTATTGGTGGCCGAACATGAAGCGAGAGGTAGCTGAGTATGTGTCTAAGTGTCTAACCTGTCAGAAAGTGAAGATAGACCATAAGAGCCCATGGGGAAAGTCAATCTAGAGGTTCCTGGATGGAAGTGGGATTCGATTTCTATGGACTTTGTGACTGCCTTACCCAAGTCGAGGAGTGGAAATGATACCATTTGGGTTATAGTGGATAGACTGACCAAGTCCGCTGTTTTCATACCTATTAAGGAGACATGGAAGAAGAAGCAACTCGCTACAACCTATATCAAGCATGTAGTGAGATTGCATGGAGTTCCAAAGGACATTATCTCGGATCGTGACTCTAGATTTCTATCTAAGTTTTGGAAAAAGGTCCAATCAACCTTGGGACAACATTAAAGATGAGTACCGCCTTTCACCCTGCGACCGATGGTCAGACTGAGAGGACTAACCAAACTATGGAGGATATGTTGCGAGCTTGTGCTATAGATTTTCAAGGAAGTTGGGAGGACCAATTAGATTTGATTGAGTTTTTACAACAATAGTTACCATGCGAGTATAAAGATGGCACCTTTTGAGGCGTTATATGGACGGAAGTGTAGAAGTCCCATTTGCTGGAATGACTATAGTGAGAATATAGTTTTGGGGACGAATTATTGAGGAGACCGTCAAGAAGTTAGATTGATTCAGGCTGAATTCAAGCTGCGCAAGATAGGCAGAAGAGTTATGCAGACTTAAAACGGCCGAAGATGAGTTCGCTGTAGGTGATAAAGTATTCCTGAAAGTATCACCCACCAAAGGCGTTATGAGATTTGGGAAAAAGGGCAAGCTGAGTGCTAAATATGTAGGCCCATATGAGATTTTGGAGCGCATTGGGAAAGTAGCTTAGATTGGCATTGCCAATGGAATTTGAAAAGATGCATGATGTGTTTCATATATCCCAACTTGAAGCGCTATATCCCTGATGAGCGCCATGTGTTAGAGCCTGAAAGAGTTCAGATAGATAGTAGCCTCACTTATGAGGAAAGACCTGTCAAGATTCTCGACAGGAAAGTGCGTAGTACGCGTAACAAGGATGTTCATATTGTCAAAGTTCTTTGGTCTAACCACGAGTCAGAAGAGGCAACGTGGGAAGCCGAAGAGGATATGAAGAAAAAGTATCCAGACCTATTCCTTGAGGTGAGTTACGAGGGCGTAACTCGTTTTCTTTAAGGGGGGTAGAATGCGATAAATTTCGCGCTTTTTGCCATTTTTATGAGATTTTCATGTTATGTATGCCTATGTTGGGCAATTTGCACATGTTAGTGCAAAAGAAGTAGAGTCTCCGCATAAGAAAAGTGTTCATAAGTACACAAGTGTTTTAAAAATGGGAAAGTGCACGAGATGCACTACCTTCTTCAAAGATTTTCGAAATGATGAGTTCAAACTTTCGAAAGACGAGGGTTTTGTGTTAAGTTTCGGGACGAAACTTCTTTTAAGGGGGGTAGACTGTAATCCCCCATTTTTAAAGGATTTTCATAAATATATTAAATATTTATGTAGTTATATTTAAATCCGAATGAGTTTGGAAAATGATTTGACTTTTAAAAAGGGTTGACTATTTTAAAAGTCAACTAAAAATATTTTCATAGCTTAATAAAATTGAAAATGTTTTAATTAAGCATGTCTTAATAAAAGCTTTAAGTATTAAAAGTATTTATTTAAAAAGAAGTTTAATGGAATCGAAACTCCTAAAAGGATAAAAAGGAAAAGAGTCCTATTGATGATTAAAGTCCTAAGTTGATCATCTTATTAGTCATCAAATCATTTTAAATCTTATCTCTTTTCCTAAACCTAAAAGGATTAGCCTTTATGTAAATATCCTAAAAACCCAAATATTTTACCCTACACACTCTATTTCTCTCTCCTCTTTTCACGTGACTTTTCTTTTTCCTCTCTTCACTCGTTTTTTTCTTTCACCCGAATCTGATTGGCCAGATTTCTCATAGTTCCGTTACTTTTTAGCCAAAACTTCCTTCTTGAAAGTTGTAGATCTCAAAAAGTTATTGAATTTAGGCTCAAGAATCACTCAATTCCGATTCTTATTCTATCAGTTATGGCCTCTGCAAGTTTCGCAATTCTGCTGCCATATTTCACTCGCGATTTCGGTATTTCACTATTTTTCTCCGTTTTCCTTTTTGATTCGTTTCCTCGTTTTCTTATATATTGACTTCATATATATTATATATTGAATATTAATATTTTCGATTTGTTATTATTTTTAGATTGAAGTTTTAATCATTAAAGCATGGATTTTTAGAGTTTTAATTACTATAAAACCATAGTAGCATATTAGATACTATGAGATTGATTTAGATTATGATTTTAAACATGTTTATATACGTTTAAAGAAGGTTTTATGATTTTAAAATTGCTGGAATTTTAGAAAGAGTTTTATTAATGGAGTTTTAAGATTTTTAATTACTAGTATGGTAGTACTATGCTAGGAATTAAAAGTTATTGAAGTTTTGATATTAAAATAAGCTTTTGAATATATTTAAAGGGGATTTTAAATATTTTAAAGTTGCTGTATTTTTAATTAAGAATATTGATTTTAGTTTATATTAATTTTTAGGCGGAGAATCTTTCGTAGGAGACTTTTAACGTTTTAAAAGTGGCCTACGGGCTAGTATATAAAGGTACGTACATAGTCTACGTGCTATATGATTTAGAAACATGCCTTAGGGATGTTTTTATTTATTAGTATCATGTATAGGACCTTATTGTTCATGTATATGATTTACTATAATTGCTTTACATGTTACTTGCCTATGTGCTACATGTAAACTGAGGACATGTATGAGTATGACTTGTTTGTATGGAAGTTTGATGCAAGCAAATAAGTTCAGTTTTGGTATTAATTCGTAAGTGGATTAATTTAAGTAAGTTGGAATCATGTGTTACATAGATTTCTTGGAGATTATTAATTTGTCTTATAAGAACCGTGGATCTTATTTGGTAAATATGAGTTATACCTATATAAAGGTACAGTTTTCTGTTGGCTAGGTTCAACAGGCGAGTTAGCAAAGAATAAAAGAAGTTAAAAGAGTCTTGAATGATAAGTTGTGAACACTTGTTAATTCCAAGATAAAAAGGAGTTTTGTGATCTTATGTGATTATTAGTTATATGTGTTGTGTGCTTGGTTGGTGTCAACACAAGTATTAAAATGAATGCAACGTAAAGTGAAACGAGATAGGTTATAGACTTTAGACTGGTGCACGTCTAGAGTTGGACACTAAGGGTTGGGATACATAGTCCGCCGTGATATGTATTTTCCTAGGATTGGATTGATCACCTTTCCTTTTTAGCTCAAAGGTTCCTCGATATCGCAGGTCAATTGGAATATGTGGTAGCTCCCATATCTCCTACTTCAGTATAGACAACTCGTCCCATAACTATTCCATTTAAAGAAGAAATAAAAGTTTAGAGTCTAGTTCAGTAAGAGTCATCTGCAGTTTGTTATATGCTTATTATTATTTATTTCTGCAAGTATACTTTGTAGTATCATGTTTAGGGTTATGTATACCTGATATGTAGTACTCAGCTTTGCTGATTACGTGCTTGTCTGTGTTTGTGATCATGGCTTTGCCTATTGATCCTGTGGTGATCCTTCGGGGGAGCAGAATCAAGAAAGCATTGACATTACAGGTTCGAAGATGCATACCATTGGGGAATCTGGAATGGAGAGGCTTTTGTGACATTAGTAGTATTTAAGTTGTTTCTAGGAATTTATATTTTCAGACTTTAGCTTTAAGTTGGTGTGTTTCAGTTCAAACATTGTTTGGTTCTTATTTCATAAGTTTAATAAAGTTGATTTTGTTTTAATAAGTTTTCCGCTGCAAAATTCTGAGTAAGCCGAAACGTTTTCACACGGGCGATAATGCCTGGGTAATTCTCTAGATTTGTTATAAAAGTATTTTCTAGAAAGAGAGAATTATCGGGGTGTTACAGGTTTGGCTTTCCATTCTCCTTGTTTCTTTTTCTTAAACCCTTTCCCTTTCCCCTTCATTTACCAAACACCCCCTAATATTATTTTTTACTCTTAGATTACAAATAAATGTCCTGGAGGATAAAATGGTTAAACCGCAAACCAAACAACACCAAACTATTTTGCGCGGTTTGCTTTGGGTTGATTTCGGCAAAAATGTTTTACGGTTTGAGTTGGAAATATGTCAAACCGTATATTTGCGGTTTGGGTTAGGTTACATCCCAATCCACACCAACCCGAACCGCGAACACCCCTAGCTAGATGGTTGTTGGCAGTGTAAACCTTAAGGTATCCTGCAAAAGACCTCAAAGTGGACCTGTAGCTTAGGGGGGATGACTTAAGCCATTCCTGAGCGTAAGTTCTGGCCTTTCTTCCAGAATTGCCTTTTCTCTTTGAGCTCACATCTAGTGGAACACGTTCATCCTTGATTTTTGATGCAAGTTTAGAAATTCTATGAATAGTGGTTCTATAAATGCCAAAATCTGTTGATAGTTTTCTTTGTGTGCCCTAAGTTAACTTATCACCATTTTGTAGTTGAAGGACCTTATCCACTAAGTGCCTTCTTTTTTTTGGAGTTAATTTTGTTTTTTCTATTAGACCACTAATGGTTACCTCTCATCTGAATCAGAGGTCTTATCAAGCAAAACATCCCATCCCTCGCTCCTCTAACAACTTATCAACACTGAAGAACCCATGATCTTGTTGATTCTGCATTTTACCCCTAGCAGATCTGTAAATGAAGAAGATGATTTTTGCTTTTTTTTTTCTTACTAATTTGAAGATGGTAATTAAGGAACTAAGTATTATATGTGCTGTGTAATTATGGAGATTAATTTGTTGGTCTAAAAATTATCTTAAGTGTTTTTTATTTTTGTGGTTGGTGAATATTAATGGTGCTCATTTGGGTTGGTGTTTATATAGTGGTGCTTACTTAATGAATAAATGTATGTAATGGTGGCAAAAACTTAATTTTTGAAGGTAAAATTTTCCTCCATACTTTTATGGGAGATGAATGCATTTTTTGTCAGTTTTGGAGGAAAGTTGCCCTTTTTTTCCACGCAACTGTCCACAAACTTTGGGGACCATTATTAAAGTTTTGGATTGGTGTTTTATCATCCCTCCCACTACACCATCAGTACTTTCCCACTAAAAAATACGGGGCCACGTGAGTCTGCTTTTTTTTTTCACACTCAAAAATTTGGTGGTTCCAATATTCTCCCTCCAACTATACCATTACATTAGGTCTCCACCATTTAATTATTTCTCTCTCCAACACTTTAATCACCCCTTAAGAAAAATTGGCTAGGGATCGGCAATTTCAAAAATGTTGCAAATATTATAAAAGGAAGTATTATATTTTAATTTACACGAACCTGATTAGTCTATTTCGTGCAGATTGAAGAAATATAGTCTATTTTGTTTCGTGCAGATTGCACGAAACAGTCTATTCTGTTTCCTGCAGATTGCACGAAACAGTCATGGGACCAAACAAACCAAATTCACATCATAGGAGTAATTACGGAGAGTAATCTAGAAGGATTCATAAAGTATGCAATAAAATGCAGAAAAACGCAGTAATTGAGACTTGGAAAAAGTACAGAAAGCACAAATAGAAGTTACAACAAAATTGAAAAAATTAAAGAAAATTTCAACAGGAAAAATAGAAGATGAACCGATTTGCTTCACTTCGTGCACTTTCCTCAAAAGTCAATATCTAATCCGCTTAAATTCGAACCTTCAATAATTTTCACAGTTTCCTTCCAAATTTTAACTCGCAATTTACTGTTTGCTATTTTAAAACAACAAAAATGGAACAATGAGGAAGAGAAATCACGAAGAAGGAGGAAGAAAAAACCACGAAAATGGAGAAAGGAACAAGAGAAATCACTGAATTTGTTGTGTTGTTATGGAGATATCACTCGTAAATGGAGGAATTCTTAGAAATTAAATTGATACAACCCTAAAAAAGGCCAGAGAAATGGTAGAGAGAGAAAATAGGCAGAAATTAGTAGATGGTGAATGGAGTTATGAGGGGTATCTTGGATTGTGTATAGTAAAGTGAGGTTGCATTTACCAACCATGATTAGATTATGTCAATTCCTCGTCCCACCGTTATGCTGGTTTGAGGCGGGGGAGTTTTGGGTGGGCCGGGTTGAGAAAGTATAGTCCCATACCCGGTATGGGACAACTTTTCCCATATCAGTTACTGGATATGATTAGATGTAGCTCATATATGATTTAATAACGAACTGATATGATTTGATGTAGCCCAAATATGATTTAAGATGTCAACTAACAAGCTACCCCAAAAAAAAATATGAAATTTTTTTTTAATAATTTTTTAATACTACTTTGGTCATAAAAATTACATAGATGTCATGGTATTGGCACATATCCGATATGGTAAAATATCATTGCTCGGCCTAGGTTAGCCTCTAAAATAGGGTAAGCTCTGGCCGGCCCGACATGCACCAGATTAAAAAAATCAGTAAAATTAAAAATTTAAACCTTTTTGTTAATTTTTGACAGAAAAAATTCTTTATTTCCTAAAGCGTTTAAACCTCTAACTTGAAACGGCAGAAGCATAGGTGAAAACAAAAAAGTCGCCATTAACAGCAGACAGCAGCTACCGAAAATCTTGGTATCTTTCTCTGTCCTCCTTTTTTCGCCTGTTTCATTTCCCCACTTATTATGTACCAAATTCATTTTCTTGAATTTGTGTAAACTGTGTTTTTCTTCTTCTTAATCTATAAATATACATAGGTCTGCACACTTTCTTCCTTAATCGAAATATGGGTAATTATTAATATTTTGGTTTAAATAAGAGACAAAAATCGCAAACTTGAATTTGGGAACTTCAGTAGAATATTCTGGAAAATTTGGAGTTTAATACTCGTATAAGTTTTAAGATTTGGTAAATTTGTTCTGCCACAATTTTGAGCCAAAATTTTAGAATTGCAGAAACAGAGAAAGAGTGTAGGGTGAATGTATTGTTTAACTCTTTAGAAACATATGGTTCCAAACTTTTAACAGGGTAGAAAAAAAGCAGTCTAAGAATTTTTATGTTCAGGATCTTTCAGTTGAACCCACTAAAGCCAGAGTGATTTGGTAGTGTTATTTTGTAGGAAGTCATATGTATCAATAATGGTTACTGTGTGTAATGTAGTTCAGTGGAGATTGCAAACCAGACATTTGAAGCCGAATATTCGGTTTCGATACTAATCTTATAAAAGAAAGATGGGTCTGCAGCAATGTAAGGTGTGCAACGAAGCGAAATCGAAGTACAAATGTCCAGCATGTCTTATACCATAGTAAGCAATTATTTCTATCCTCTTTGTTCAATGTGTTTCAGGATAGGTCTTAATAGCTACATATTGTGAATTGCAGTTGTTCCCTTGGTTGCTTCAAGAAGCACAAAGGTATGGCTGATCTATCTAGGGAGGTAGCTGCTTGTATTATTAAAGGGAAAACAAATCTTGTGATGTTTGACAAAGGAAATATTTATGTTTTGTGCTTCCTAGTTGCTTTAGAACAAAATTTGCAAGTTTGCAATCACTCTATAGCTGGATGTAGTGGTACCCAATTTGTAGTATGAGAATGACTACCGGAAGTCCAAAATGCAAGTTGCTACCTAGTTTTGTAATTATAGCCAACATTATACCACTGAAATGTGTCAATTCGCCTTCTCCAAATCGCAGTTTGTTGGGATTCAGAAAATCAGGTAATACTAGTTGGATACTAGGGGTGTATGTATTAAGTAATGACTAGAGCGAGAAAATCTTGTGGTGAAAATTAGTTTGATTATTGAGTTTTGTAGACTTTTGTCTTGGTTTCTGTCAAGGTAGGCTAACATGAGTTCTTTTTTGTTTCTTTTTTGGTTCAGAAACTCCATGTGCTACTGCTAAGTCAGTATTGCCTGATGAAGAACCAAGTAAGATACTGTATATTGCTATGATTTTCTGATACTAATTGTTATAAGGCATACTGCGGTCTTTAATTATTTGCTCATATGTGCAGAAACATCATATGTTATACCTGTACCGGTTGATGAAAAACCAAGTAAGAAGCATCACAGGCTTATAAACATGCCCTTGTTGTTCATCGTATGTTAAATATTTAAGTTCTTCTCCACAGTTATCTCTTGTAAGCGCTGTTTCTGATTTTGCTGGGCCAACTCTTTTTAGTTTCACACGTCCTTCCTTTAGTGGCCTCAATTAAAAGTTCAATTGACTGCAGTATACGATTATATCATGACACTTCTGTGGTTGGACTTGTTTACATATTGTTGTATAATAAATCTCTAATTTCCCCTCAACAAAATCTCTAATTTAGTAGCGTTTGGACTAGTTTTTGAACCCAACTAGATAATGTCTTACTTAATTTCTTAGCTCTAATGGCCTACTAATTCACTTATGTTGCACTGCTGCATTATTGTGTACTCTGCATTGCTTGCAGTGCTATGTAAAGAAAGTTTACAGACATGAATTGCCCTCTGATTTACTTTTGGTTGTTATTGAGGTCCTTGTTCTTTGTTCTGGAAACAGCGACTCCTCAACTGCTTGCAGAAAGACCACTATTTGTTGATGAAGCATGTGAAGTTTTGGATCAGGCTCAACTGGAATCTATAGGTATGACTTGTCGAGCACTAGACAGGGTTACTCATGTGTGAAACTTGTTTGAAAGTTTAGAAATTTGGGGGGTTTTGTCATATTGCAATCATCAATAATCCGCTCAGTGATGCAACTAAGAGTTTGTGTGCCAGATGCTGTTCTTTTTATTCTTCCATCCTGACCAGGAGCATTGAAGAGGATACAACTGATGTTGACAAAACTGATTTTTCTGTTCCATGTCTCTTCTGACATCTGATCTCAATTTGCATCTTCCATTACTCTGAATGGTGCTAAGGATTTGTGTAGAATGTAGGGCCTAAATCTTTTCAAATGCTTCTGATATTCTTTAGTTCTCAATTTTTATCCTGTGGCTTTCTTTTTGCTGGCTATATACATCAATGCCCCACTACGTAATAGCATTACAAAGATATAGCAGACATCTATGATGATGCGGTTTCTTTTGTTAGATTTTCCTGTCTTGAAACACTTATTACCAGTACATTTGGTCATTTTTACTCAATAGCTTTCAGTTTGGCTTATCAGAACAAAGAATCTTATCTGTCATCCTCGAAGTAGGGCCTAAATATCTCAGATATTTCTAAACTCTCCATTTCTTGTAGCTAACTTTCTGTGGATTATTTCCATCATTATCCCAAAAGTCAGTGGGTCATATTTTGGTCCAGACAGTACATACATCTAGAGGTTTACTGATGTGGCCTTTAACATCATCCTTGTCAAATTCTTTTTCTAGGGGCTTCTACTGAAATTCAAGATACTCTTAAGAATGAAGACCTTCGGAAGCTCGTCTGCAGGATAAATGATTCTCCAAATGCTTTAGAAGTAAGTAAATAAATTTTCATGAGGCCAAAAAGAATTCAGCATATTGTTTGAAGCACTATGTTATGGAATATGCTAATGTTTTATGTTTCACTATCAGGAACTCGAAAAGGCTATGAGCGTGGATGTGTTTCGTGTATTCTCTGAGAAGGTACTCTGAAAGTGCAAAGTTCCTACTTAAGCTTGTCTTTTCCGGGCATTGGTAATAGGCTATGCACCCGGATCTCCCTGTGGGCCGTACTTAAGTGGAGGTGTTCAGTCTGCGGCAGAGGGTTGCGATGGTCAGGCATGTGGGTTGTGTCAGATCGGCCCTAGGCCTAGCGATGTCACCCTTACCATGAGGATAATACCTTGTTTTACTTGAGATTCTCATTGGAATGCAATGATTCATGGGCGCACCATTCTCAACCCATTGCATTTTGCTATATTTTCTTGCAGGTATTGTCTGCAGCAAATTCTAAAGGGGAACAGCGCTAATGCTTGTGCAGGTTTCAGTGAGCTTCCCTGTAGCAACAACGAACCAGATTTGATATAAAAGAACACCGTAGTCTCTGCAGACTAACCAAATCAAAGAGAACAAATTAAAGGAGAACCTACTCAATGTTCTTACACACCAGGCTCCAAATTTTTTTGATGAAAACCTCACTATAATATGCATATGGCATGCCTTATTCTTGAACTATTCAAGAATATAGGGTTTCTGTAGCTTTCATTGTTAGGTATTGGACTTGTCTAGTGACAGTCAGATCAACCAAGTTGACAGAAACATATTCAGTAACCATGATGCTTTATTTGCACTTAGAAGTGCTAGCGTTGTATGCTTTATTTGCACTTAGAAGTGCTAGCGTTGTAATGGATAAACCGATGTGGATTTTCATTGTGGTCCTTTGTGCATGTCTTTGAACTTTTGCTCTCTTTTTTAACTCTCCTCTACACCTGTAGTCTGGTATGGTGCAGATGCACTGAAATAAACAAAAGCTCATCTTTTACTCCAGGAGTATCCAGTGCAACTATTGTATATCCTATACGACACAACAATACCTTCCAGCCAGTTAGGGAATGTTTGGTTCATACAACTTTGGTATGAGGTGTGGGTTTAAAATGAGCAAAACTCATACCTAGTGTTTGTTTAATAATTTGAGAGATCTAAAACCCATACCTCAAACCCATAAGGTATGGGGTTTAGAAACCCAAGGGGGAAGGTAGATTTGGCTCGTATCAATATGTTTAGGTATTAGATAGAAAGAAATTTTTTTTATTCCCAAATAAAATCAAACGCATGGTATTGAGTATCAAGTTCCAAACTTATAACATCTTGATTTTATTCATGATTCAAAACCCATATACCACTATATAAACCAAACGCCCCCTAAAGATTTGCGGTTATCTTTTTCAAATTTCAAAGGTTATAAGAAGGTTATATTGGTATGTACATGCAACCATTGCATATAAATCTTCTCTTTCTCGTACAGTTCAAGAACGTGATTATTTAACGTGTTCTGTACTTCCTGTTACTGATATTACAAATATTGACTGATTAAATGATAATCAGTTAGATCCATCAAGACGAAAAAAAATGCTAGTGCGGAATTTCACTGCCAAATTCTTCCAAACTTGAGCACATTGGGAACTTCTGTTATGTCTATTAGTTGTACACTTCAGCTTAACTTGTTTTAATATTGTGCAACGCAATCAGTAGAAAGACGGTTTTATCATTTTCTTTCTACCAACTGCAAAATATTTGCATTCTGTTGCACCCACCAAGCTAACTCACAAGCTGAACAAAAACGAGAACTGATCCCTAGAAGACAATATTTACATGAGAATTCCTCTTCAGATGTTAGTTTTGTGTTTGCTTTCTGTAGGCTGAATGAAACTGAACTTGGTGGAAAAACTACATGTCCTTGTCAAAACTTTGCAGGCAATAACCTTTCGCCGTCTCTTTAACCAAAAACTTCAAACTGCGGTACCAAAAAAATAATCTTCAGCTTGCTTAAGCTGCTTAACTCGGCGCTAAAGCTTACATCATTGATCATCTTCAGCTTCACTTCTGCTTGTGCTTGGCCCAGGTTGGGCCTCACTTTTGCTTGTGCTTGGCTTGCTTGACCCAGGTTGGGAAATTGATTGGTTCTGTGAACAAAGTCAGGATTTTTACGTAAGCATGAAGGCCAAATTCCAAGTGTGCATATCTAGTAAATGTTGATCACCAAACCCCACATTAGACTCTTTACAGTCAGGATCTATTAACAACAAAATGCTAGAGCTTCTCTCATCTCGGATAACTGTGTCAAAACTCGAACAATGACATGGATGTATTAACTTGCCCAATGTTGCTCGGACTAGAGTACCTATATCCAACACGGTGTACTTGCCCGAGTGTCTAACTCCGCTATTTTGTAGAATTTTTACAATATATTGGCCCAAAATGTGTCCAAGTGTTCCATTCATGTCCGAGTGTTGAGCCAACACAGGTATTTGAGGTGAAATCAAGAGTTCGAGCAACATAACACCTGATACTACTTCTAGAACTAAGAGTCTAAGATACATAATACACATTATCATAAAACAGCAAAGGACCTTCAATAACACAGATATTTGATTGTCTTCTATGTTTGGCAATTATGCACATAAAAGTAACTACATATATAGGTAAAGTCACCTGAACTGCTTGCATCTGCATCTGCATTTGCATCTGCATCTGCATCTGCATCTGTTGGAAAGCCATGTACTGATACGGGTCATTCAAGTTTGGCTGTTGTGGCAAGGCAGGATTCTGAACTGGTTGCTGTGGCAAGGCAGGATTCTGAACAGGAAATGAGCTATGGACAGGATCCACCTGATTGCTGGCTTGGTTTGCAGAGAAATTGGAACCAGGAAGAGAAGGCATACGAACTGGTGGGATGGTGAACCGCGGAGCAATTTGAGATCCTGCTGCTACCGACTGAGCGGTTGGTAAGTTAGAACCAGGCATATTGGGTGGAAATGACATCATTGGGCGGTTCATTCCCATGTCCATTCCCATTCCCATCCCCATTCCCATTCCCATTCCCACTGGTGGCATATACTGTGGTGGCACTCCAGGGTACATCATTGGAACCATTCCACATCCCATTGACATCATCTGGAAACACAATGACCATCTTCAATTTTACTGTAATACTTGCACAATAGTTTCAGAAATATAGTGTAGCACCAAAGAGTAATACCTGAACTTGCATCTGCAAAGACTTCAAATACTCAATTGCCTCATCGAGCATTGAAGCTTTATCTGACTGAAAATGAAATTTTCTCAAATAGTGAATTATCAGGGTGTACAGAAATTACTAAGATGATGAATTAATCAGTAAAATTAGATATTAATTTATTAAACCATTTGATACCTACAATCGAGGCTGATAGGATATAGTTTTCATACCTTGTTGCACCGAGGAATGAGTTCTTGCAATGCCTTCATCTTCTCATTTATCCTATCTCGACGTCTCTGCACTTTGACACAACTTATCAGCGTGTGATTTCGTAGAATACAGAAGTTCCATGCTAGATGTTAAGCTACTCCTACATATTTACACACCCGTTCTGAGAGATTGTGAACCTCGGCAGCACGAGATCTCTTTCCAAAGTGTGACCCCCGGGAATGTTTCTTTTCATCATCACCAGCTTCAAGTTCTACATCCTTATGCATATTAAAAAGAAAAAAAAATCTAATTAGCTCTTAATTGAAAAAGTTAGTATCATAATGCTTCGAAAATATCTTTTTCCTTATTATAAGAGATGGAGTATGTTGTTCATGTAAGTTCCCGTATAATCATGCAGCATACAGAGAAAATAACAACGAAGGACATTTATTTTGGTAGTATAATATAGGATCAGTGCATCAATATCACAATATGAGCCTTTTGAGATCAATTATTTGGGAAGAATAATAGCGTAATAGGAATCTATATTGTTCTGTTTAGGTGTTTATATAGTTGCAAAGGCCAACCATTTAGATCATACCCGAATTGGGTATTGGTGACTTCCAATACTCTGCCAACTCAACATAGTTAACATTCGGAGAATCATATATATCGAACTGATGCATGCTCTCACCTTCTACCAATAATGACTATCACCCCCAGCTAGGGTTGCTTATCGAGCCGAGTCCGTCACAACTCACAAGCTGACTTATGTTTGACTCGACTCATTAAGATATCAAGTCAAGCAATTTCTGACCAAGCTTAAAATTCTCCGGCTAGACTCGACTCGTCAGGGTTTCCGGTCAAGTTCAAGGTGCTCGTGAGCATATATACTTGATTAGTTTAGTGCACTAATTATTCGCAATCAAATTTCCTCTATTAAGTATTAATTTATAACTTTTTGTATTTAATATAAAGTTCTTAAATTTTTAATAGTAATTTCAAGTAACTTTCAAATAACCAGTTTAGCATCTATATAAATATATTAAAAAGCGTGCGAAAAATAAGAAATTATGTCACGTGGCGCTCTCCCTAGGGAGTTTTAGTTCATGTAATCCATGTACAATAAAAAAAATTAAGAAATTGCATAGTATAGGATTTGATCTTGAGACCTCAAGTACATATACTATAGTTTTAACCACTAGGCTAAGTTATATTTAGTGTTATTATCATAAAGTATTATATTAATAAATGAAATTTGTTTCTTACCCGGGACATAGCCCGAGCCTAATAACTAGTTTTATCCTAAAAGTAGTTAACATTTGAAATATTGTAATATATACTTCCACCGTTCTTTGATTATTGGATTATGTAGGGGTTGCACATTTTTTGAGGAGATTAGAGATAGAGAGAGGAGTTTGTCTTGTAAGAGACCGCCTATCTTTAACTTAGAATTAGGCAATGGTAAGCCCAATATTAAAAAGAGAATTAGCCCAATCGTGACTAAATTAATTTCTTTCGGTGACTAGTGTAATTCATTTAGTGACTAGGTCTACTTTTATATTAAAATTAAACTGTCTCTTTTAATAATTTTTGTAGAGAGAGATGAAAAGGAGACCCATGTAATAAGAAAATAGATAGAGATAAAACATAATCAAATTTAGTAATGTTGCCATTAATATGAAGCTTACAAATAGAGAAAATGTTGCAATAATAAAAGAACGAAAAAAGCATAAAAATTAAAAATCTATCCAGCACTTCATAAACTTATCGAATCGAGTTAAGGCTAGCTCAACCATACTCGTTAATGTATCAAGTTAATGACATCGACAAAGCCAACTTGAGTTAGAGAGCTGACTGAGTTTTAACCATATCACCCCAACTTTAATTAAGGATCGTTAATTTATTCCTCTTACAAAAAGTTAAGGATTATTCTGATTTTCATTATTATAATAATATCAGTTTCTAGTCTATATGGATGAAATTTCCTTATTATAATTTAAAACGTCTTGAGTGAATCGAGTTTACAGTAATTTGTTGTGCACGCAAATTGCCTTTATTAAACAAGAATCGATTATATTTGAAAAAAATGTACTATATTATTCTAAACTAACTATATCATAAAATTGCCTATATCACACAAAATTGATTATATAATTTATATTATACGAAACTTATTATATCAAACGAAACTTACTATATCAAATGAAAACCGACTTATATCATATAATTTCCAATAAATAATAAATTATTGTAAACCTAATCAATTTAAATTTTTTTAATTTTTATTATAATTTAATCGCTCATCTTATAACATTTGTGCCTGCTGTAGACAAGTAAATTTCCAACAAAAAGTTAGAAAAAATAAAAAATAAATAAAAAAAATAATTCTCTACTCTAGAATATGTGCGCCAAGTCACACTCACACCACATGAGACCCATACCAAGACCGTGAAAGTGGGCCTCAACTCCAATCCACTCCGCTCTCTACTAGAAAGCAGAACTCGCGACAAATCTGACCCAAACTTTTATATCTTGTCAATTACTAAAAGTCTCGACTCTATTTTACTATTTTCTAAAACTTGTGGATTCATTCTGAAATAAATAAATGTATCTACTCAATTTATGCTCTTTCTCAGTTCTCTCTCTACCACATGGTTCGACAGCACCGCCGTAAAATTTACCCCCCAAGTACAATCACACATTCACACTGCGTCAGCTATTACCTTCATCATCTCACTCCATGCGTGGCACAATTCGTGATAGACATGTTAGCTATACCCTTCACCAAACTCATGCCATTTTAGTGGAGGATCTTCATAAAGATGGAGAAGTCATGGATTCAACCTTCAATTTTTTTTTCCAGCCGTATTTTTTGCTCAACTATTTAACACAAACTTTTGTACCTTTTCTATTTCTTTATTATTATATTGTCATCTTTTGAAACATTATTAATGAAAGTGACGTATAAAGGAAAGAAATAGATATAGATGATAAAAATTGAGATTATGTGGTAGGAGAAATATAAAAAGTCAATAAAAAATATTTAAAAAAAGTAAAATATCACAATCAGAAAAAAAAAAAAAAAAAGAGGAAACATGTATTTATCAAACAACCAAAGTTTTAAAATTAGTGACTCTATAGATATTGTTAAATGAGATGGTAAAACCAGCTTATCACCAAATTATGTTAGAAATCATTTTAGCTCAAATAATAAATTAACGCAACTTTTTTATGGACCTTGTCATGATAAATTATTCATGGGAAATTCTCCCAAAGCCGCATAAACAATTCTAAATAACTAAATACTGAATTAAAAGGATTGAAGTTGATCTAGTGGTTATGAGTTGAATCTTTCTTTTTCTACTTCTGTGTCATGAATCCGATACTCAAAACCCTTGCAAAAAGAATACCTTATTTTTTCTTTCTTGCAAGAAAATTCTTCTTACCAAATATTGATTATTTCGGACAAATATCGAGTTATGGAGGAATGTTTTCCAACTAATTCAAACTGCTAATCACCTACATACTTCTTCCTTTTCTTTTTGTTCTTGCTACATTAAATATACACGTTCGCAACCCCACTCTTTAACCTTAAACATCTTTTATAACATATTACTCTAAAATTACAACAATAGAATATTAATACATAACTTATCGAAAAGAAATCAAACAAAACCCCGCATGATTAGATTTTTATATTAATAATAACTTATAATATATAATCTAACTATAATTGATGTCAAGATTTCAAATAGGAAGAAATTTATTTTGGAATGAATACAATACGTCGCAAGTGATTAATGAACTTAGAATTACTATTGCAAAAATAGTAAAAGAATTATACTTAATTCTAAAAAGATGGATAAAAATGGAATTATTCATGCCAAGTATTCACCCGAATAATATAAGATAAAATAAAAGAGGAAAGCAAGTTGGCTATATCGGGAACATGATTCTAATAAGTAATACTAACTCGCAAGTCGCAACTGTATGAAGGTAAGGCTGTTGGGTGGTAGGAGTATATCTGTACTCTGTACATGTCATTAAAAGCAGATCTACGTAGCTCCGAAATATAATTAATAAATAGTACAGATCTACTAGCCTTAGCCCTTGGGTATGTCTTCTCTTGCCGTAGGAAAAATAATAATTGGCATATAAGATGAAATTATATAAATTATCAAAAAAAAAAAATATGAAATTATATACCATCAAAAAACAAAATAACATGAAATAATATACAGTAGCTTTTTTTTTTGAGGGGACGAAATTATATAGCTTAAATACCTAAAACCAATACTACTAACTAAGCAAAATCTACAGAGCAGTAAAATTTTTTCTCTTGACCATTCACAATTAGGAGTCGTTTGGTTCACTATTTTTGAATTTCAATAAACGGAATCAATTATTGATTCCCTTTTTTTTTTTTTTGTTCAATCCCTCATCAATCCCTTACCATTACTTGATGGTAATGAATTCCCCCAATTTGTTACCTTCCCTCCCTCTCAACTAACAAAATCCATTACTTGAAGTTAATGGTTACCCTTCATTTCCATTCCTTGGGTTGAACCAAACACTTAATAAAGATAACCATTCTTGTTACCATTCCCCTCCTCTATTTGTATCCATTTCCTTTCCATTCCATAGTTTGAACTAAACGACCCCTTAAGTTTAATAAGAAGGGATCGTTGTGATTATATCATTAGATAGCATATAATTCCGAAGTTCGAAAGCTTGAATTCAAAACTATTTTAACTTATAAAAAAGATATCATAAAAAAACGAGATATGTTGTTCATCCAAAAAGTCCTATTTTGACGCAGGCTAAGCTAAATGTTCGGGCATGTTACAGGATAAATCAATATTCACAACAAAGTCATAAATATACAATTGTTATCTAAGTTGCTAAAAATTTATAGGAAGTGTCATTACCAATAACAAATTTCCGAACAATTTAAAATCTTATTCTCACTACTTTATCGTTCTACCTACTTATACTTAAGCATTTGAGAGGGTTTTTAAAACACACCCGTTGGATTAGCCTTCAATGTTTAGGCAACTACGATATGGAGTATGGACTATGCTAATACAATTCCTTGCTTTTCCTTTTCAATCTAATTGATCCTCAATTCTTAGCAGAAACATCAACTAAAGACGTAGAATAAAAGATCATAGTCAATTTAGAAAGTGCGCAATCAATCACTTTGAGCCGGAAGGTGTAGTTCAAATTATAGTGCTTTTGCACATGCAATTTACAAAAGCTATGTAACTTTTAGATGGACAAAAATCAATAGATTTGTTGAATTTGATCAAAAAAAGATGATGGAAAACAAAGAAAAGGCACTTTTTCTGATCTTGATTGTCTAAGAACGTCCCAAACTATTGTATCCCATGGCCATTCTGGTTTACATTGGGATTACATATTAATCTACCTATTATTTCTAATCCCATTCATTTTTTCTCTCATTTTTTATCTATAATAATGAACATCATATATGCTTTTTCGATACAATATTGACCATTTTGATGAGCGGATTAAAAATAATCAAATATTATATCTAAAGAAATGAAGGTAATATTATATTCAATCTATTCGGTTCAAATTGATCCTATACCATAACCTAAACTCTATGCCAACAGTAATACATATTATGAGAAAGGATTGAAATTACTCTATGTACGAGGTTGACAGAAGTACACTAACTAGAGTGATCCTCATCCCACAACCCCACTTGACAAACTATGAGTCGAAATCTAGGGGCTTCAATCTGGGTTATTGAGTGGATTTGGGTTGACCTGAGTTCGATCGGATGTGTTTGTGTTAGATCGTAACAGATCAAACCTTTTCTCAAATCGGGTGTAGTTGGGCCGCAACCACTTAAATCAGATCCAACTTACCAACTTATACTCTGGTTTGGGTTGAGTACAAGTCGGACCATTTCGAATCGACTTTAATCGATTGTGGGTAGACATAAGTCGGGTTCTCAATGAGTTTCTGATTGTCTTGGATCAGCTTAGGTTGTGTTTGGATGGACTTGGGTCGACTCAAACCTCGTATATATATGTCTATTTAAGTCCATCTGTTTCCGATCATTTTCGATATCAATCGAAGTTCAGGTCAAGACACACATGTTTGTCTGTGTGCATGACAATAGTGAGAAATATATAAATGAAAAAATTAATAAGCTCAACAATTGTTAACTATAAACATATTATCAAATACGTCAAGATATTTTATTAATAACAATTTTTTAATATCTTACATATATAGAGAAGTACTTATACGACCATGACAAAAATTATGAACAAACCATATTTGATTAATAGTATCGGGTTAGTAATACGTTGGTTTGACATGGGACATGTCAACAAAGGGTCGTGTTATAATGGGTTGGGTCTAAATGGGTTCTCCCTGGTCTACTTGCACTCGGGTTTTCTTCAAATCGATGCAAAATGTGTTCGAATTTTGTTTCTCGGGTCTAACTGGATTTCTATTGAGTCCGGACCGGTAAACAGATCAGAATGGGTCATGATATGCTTGGATATAAATGAGTTGGGTTGATTTCAAATGAGAATAGGTCCGAGAACCTAATCATGTCAGATCGAAATAGATCGGATGCAGGTGGACCCCTGAGTTGCATCTGTTTTTGACACTCCTACTACCCAAGACCTCTAAAACTTTGGCACATGATCATGTCTCGCTTGTTATTCAATACACCTACATGACACGGAGCGGTGGAGAGTAATTTTTTTGGAACAAAAATGATCCATATGACCATATATTAACTTCATATGGAATAGTTTTAGTTCTTCTCACAACACATTGTTGTTTTAGATGGGACACGTTTATTTGATTGTTAAATGTCCACATAGATATTATTTATAACGTAGAAAATTTAGAAAGTGGGGTCATGGTGAGTAATGATGCTAACTTAACAGAAATTACAACCATAAGCATTAAAATGAATAAATAGAAAAGGATGGGATAAATGCATTTTATTATCCGACTCTATGATAGCAGTGAGTAACCAACATAAATTGGGAAGCAAAAATCAAAGACAAATACACTAATGCGACAAATGTATGCAGGACGCTACTACAGGAAGGTCCCGTAAAAATGGTGCAAAAAGTTGAGCATACTCAGACAAAGGAAGCAAATATTTTGGCTAAAAAAGCTAGTTCAGAAGGCAAGCATGAAAGTTAATATATTTCTCCAAATTTGTAAATCATCTTGGGAGGAATTACAAATTAGCTTAGAAGAGGTTACCTTTGAACAATTACGTAGGTTTTGTAATATCGGGGCAGATGACCCCCTTGGTATTTTCAGTAATGTATAAGAACAAATTTTAGCTTAATGTATTCCCCCTCTAACAAAACGAATAGTAGGATTCTTTTTGTTCTTTGTTATTCTTCCAACTTTTTTCTCACGATATATAATAAACTTTGACTATAAACTTAGCCAATATTATAGAAAACGACCAAAATCATTTTAATACTTTTTTCATTTCAAAATAGTTGCATCATTTGATATTTAATCATTATTTATCAATCAATCTTGACAAGTTTTCTCTCATCATTATATAAAAAGAAATATTATTAGATATAATCTTGTTACATTCGTCTTAATACGAGGATTTCAATTATCAATTATTATTAATTTTAGCAATCAAAGATATTAATCTTTAAAAAAGCGTCTTTGACAAATTTGAAAATGCAACTATTTTGATATGAAGGAAGTATATTAGCATATGCTTGTGAATATATCGGTTAATCTTAATTCTATAATATAAATTATTTTGCCGAAATATTGATGGTAAAAAAAGTTTAAGCGCAGACGTTACAATAAGAAGTACAACAACGAATATGAAGCAAGAGAGTAAAAAAAAAAGTGCGAAAAAGATTATTGCGAAACATGTAACAGACTCACCTGAGCGGTGGCAGTGGAAGGAGATTCATCAACATCTCTTTGCTTCCTCTTTCGATCCTCCATGACCACTTTCTCTCCGACATCTTCGGAAGCGATGATAGCCGTCGTGGTCGTATTAGTAGGACCACCACTAGACGACGACGACACCGTAATCTCATCACTCCCTCCAGCAGCCTTCTCCAGTCTCTTTCCTCCGCTACCTCTATCTTTATCCAGTCTCTCTCCTCCAACACTGCTAGGAAAAGCAGACGACACTTCTCCCATGCTCTGTACTTGCCCCAAAGCTGGCGTCGAATTCGACTCTACAACAGTCAAGTCCGTCCTTAAGCTCGGCAATCTCTCCAGTTCCCTATTCCCTCGCATCCTCGAGAACAGCGGGAAGTTCATCGTACTCCCTGCTGTCGTCGTTGTTGTCGTTGTCGTCGATGGAGGAGGCGGAACAGGCGGTCGAACTGGTGCAACAGGAGGCCTAATCTCCTGCGGTTGGCGTACTACTGTTGTCGCTACTGCAGGAAGCTGTGTGCTCGTCTGATTCTGATTTTCACATAGAATATCACTATACAAGTCATCCAGTGGGTAGTGAAGCCATGTTGCCATCTCATCTTCCGCCATATAAAGCTGTTGCTGCTGCTGCTGCTGCTGTTGCTGATGTTGATGATGCTGATGATGATGATGATGCTGATACTGATAATTCGGAAGCGGAGGTGGTGAAGCAGCAGCAGAAGACGGTTGAAATTTTCGTTGATTTTGAGGTTGTGCTACTATCTGACCATCTTGCCATAACAACTCCAGTATCTCATCTTCTGCCCTGTTTTCATCATAATACTATTTTTAGTACTAAGATGATACATTTGTACAAATAAATCATCTTCGATTATACTATAATTAATTCCAGACGAGACAATACCTAATAACATAAATTATGAGAGGAGAGATATTTACTTGTGACGGGTGATCGGAGAAGAGGTAGATATTATGTGATGTTCGTCTTCCATCTCAAAATCGGGAACATAGTAGTTCATTCTGTGTTGTAGTACAATTTCCTTTTATAGCTCAACCAATGTACTATACTGTTTTAGTACAGCAGAAATGATAAGCAAAGAAACAAAACCCAGAAAAAACAGAAAAAAGAAATTTTAGCCGAACCTACTAGAAGAAAAAAAAGAAAAACGAATTACCTGAAATTTCACCGGCATGAATTATTTTAAATACAACTGCAACAATTCAGACTTCTTAACCGACTTCGAAAATATGAAATATAGTTTCTTTTTGCCAAGTTTTTCTCTTTGTCACAAACACAAAATAAATGGAGTATAAATTAGTATAATTTCCGTTGGAATTGGAAGCCTCTTGTTGTTGGGTTATTTTGGAATCTTCTCATAAAAGGGATGATATTTTAGAGAAGAATGGAGTTATTTATTTTATGTTTAAATTTTAGCAGATTTTATTTTTGGAATAAATAAACTAGCGTAATTAGTTATGTGGGCTACTTGAGCGGTGGGTGGGGGGAAGAAGATAAGGTTTCTCTCTCTCCTAATCTGAGTTTTATAGGTGTCTCTTCGAATAATAGGAGAGAAGGAAGGGTGCAAAAAGACGAGTAAGAATTGACTGCATGTATTGGATGCTATGTGCCCACTTCATACATCATTGTTATCAATGACAACTGACAAGTAGTATTCCGAAACAGCCGTTATTTTTTTTGGTCTCATAAAAACTTGTGATTTTCCAATACAATTGCATTTGTAGTGATGTTCATTGTACGTCAACCATTTTCGACTTGGCTCGAAGAGGAGTCCCGAGTCCCACCTCCAGGTGCATCTCTAACTTTTGTCGTTGGTATTCGTTTTTCGCCCTCTCTTCTTTATAACAACATTGATATTTGATGGGGTGTATGTATGCGTGACTTGGTATTCGAGATATCTTAATTGTGATCATCAACTTGTGTCCAATGAGTCTGAATCTAATGCCATAAGTTGATTTGTCTTAGAAAATGAGTTCACATTCGTCTAAGGCTTGATTCATCTTACATGTTTCAGTATAGAATAATAGCTATGGGTGAACCAATATTTCACTTCAGTAGTCCGATCTGAAACCTATAACACAAAACATGTAAACTAACATTGGGATTGATTCAAAAAACACCCCTTTAGTGCCTGAATCACTAAAGTAAAAGCCGGTAGTTCTCAACTAATGTAAGCTAAATATTGTGAATGTAACTTAATGGCTCACATCATGGAATATTTATATAGTGGACGGGAGTGTCCTAAGAAAGATAGGATACTTCTCCTATTGGCTAGATTAAAACCTATCTCCTTTATACTTATCTCTAGGCCCATAGGCCTTCTAAGATACAAAGAGATTAGGCCTAGGCTCAATACTGATAGCTTAGGCGTAAACTACAGACAAGGCGCACGATAGGGACTAGTATGCCCTATGACGCTAGTATCATGAAGATTCTCTTCCAGGAAATGCACAAGACACCTTGAAGGTATAACCATGACGGTCTTTAGGGCGTCTAATGAACTAGTGTGGAAGTTGAACATCAACCATACAACTAGCCCCCAAGCCGATATGACGCAACAATCATATCATGCTTTATCAAGAGTGGATCCGTCATGGGAGTTGTAACTTTTATTCACCTTATGGGATTTTAAGAGCTGGTATGTTTTTAGTGAGACACAACCTAGACTTGATGAAGACAAAACACTGCCTCGATATTTGCGTCATGTGTGATTAACCACAAGCTAACTGTTTGATTGATGGACGTCATAGGCTGACACATGGTGACATCTGAAGAGGGCAGTTGAAGTGTTTTTTTCAATCATAACCATTGGATTTTCCTCGATTTCACATTTTACTCAACTTTAAAACTCCAAGTGAGTTTTGCTCTGACGTTTTTCTTCATTTTCACGATATTTCCTGCGCTGATTTCTTCTCCAATTCTTGCTCTAACTTCTTTAAATCACTTGCATTTTCTTAATCGATGTTTTACATTTCGTAATTATGCAGATTCACGAGCTTTCTAACCGATTTCAGCGCTCAAAGCACCTCTGTGGAACTTCTAACTACTTTGGCTTGTGCACCATTTCTATCTCACTTCATTTTCCAGGTTACGCCATTTACTTCACCTTTAAGTAGGTTTACATTCATAAGTTAAACATGTGTGCAGCTTCCAACTCCAAAAATAACTCTAAGTCTCTATCGCTGGTAACTGATAGTTACTTTAGTTTAGTAGATCATCTACTGCCTCCCTAGACCAGTTTCTCTAGCAGTGGACATAGTTAAGGAATGTAGAACCAAATCTGGTAGAGATTGTAGTACTTCCGGCAGGATCGAGCCTTAAACTACTGACGCCGTTGCTATGGCTTCTCAGCCTACATACCCTACATCAGAATCTCCAATTTCAAACATATCACCCTTGGCAGTGAGAGAAGAATTTCCACCAACAAGAAATTAAGGTCGGTAGCATTTGACCAATATGGTAGCATGGTTAGTCTGGCATAATCTTTCTTGAGCTCTTTCCACTTAATACCATCCCAACCATTAACCCTCATTAAGGCCTCGTCTTCACATTGCGTTGAGGTGGTCGATGGCAAGGATTCAATCAGTAACTGGATCTTAGATGAGGTTGAAAAGGAAGAGGTCGAAATCAATGAAGATGATGTTTTATGGGTTGAACTGGCCATGATGACTGACAATATGCCATTGACATCAAACTTGATGAGGATGTAGAGGACCCTCCTGAGTTTATTGAGGAGGATGGTAATGACTCCCTTGCCGACCTTTTCATGCTGGTGTGCGAGAAAGGTTCTTCATCCATTGTGGAGATTGATGACAAGTAGCGGGAGACCTGCATCCGTTTTAACTTTTGTAGCAAAGGCCCGATACCTTTCGCCTTCCCGGACAGCTATGAGCTTATACTAGTGTCGGGCTACCGAGTCAAGTGGCAGTTTATGCCCACCAGTTAGACTTTGGGCGTAGGTCCATATCACACTCTAAACAATAACCCTACTCCTACCTAACGTCGGTGTGAATGGTCCAATTATGTCCATCCCCTACTGAGTAAAGGGGATTGTATTGAAAATAGTCTGCAAGTCAGTTGCCGGCTGATGGATAATCGGCGCGAAACTCTGGCACTTGTCACACTTTTTTATGTAAGCTTATGCATCTATTAGCATTGTCGGCCAGTAGTAGCCGGCTCTCAGATCCTTAAGGGCCAATATTTTTCCACCGATATGATTCGCACATACTCCTTAGCTTCGTGGATTTCTTCCATTATTTATGTGGTTTTATAAACCGTTACGCACCTCAGGAGTGGGATCAGAGTGTGAACCCATTTTTGTACAACTTTCCTTGAAAATACAGAACCACATGGCCCCTTTTTTCGACTTCTTAGTCGTCATCTAAGTCCGCTGGCAGTTCATCAGTCAGCTTGTATGCCTTTATCTTATCATACCATTCCTTCTCCTGAATCACACAACTTACTTCAACAGTTACCGATATGTCAACACTAGCTCGGGTAGAATCTCTATCATGACGCTCTTCTTCGAATCCATCGTGCTCGAACTTGTTAGTTTTCACACGGCATTTGCTGCAATGTTCCTAGTTCTCGGGGTCAACACTACCCGAAGCTTTGGAGCGGTGTTGTTAATTGCTTTACCTTACTAAGGTACTTCTACATTATCTATTTGACCTCATACGTTCTTTCTATTTGGCTAGCTGTCATGATTTTTATCTTCTTGGCTTCTGTCGCGATGCTCAGACTAACCCAGTTATAACGACATCATATTCCACCTTATTGTTCGATGTCTTGAATCCAAAGATCAAAACTGCATATTCAAAGGTGTCCCCTTCTAGGGACGTCATGACAACAATGATACTAGCCCCTTATTAGGCTACCGAGCCATCAATAGTTATTTGCTATAAACCGGCAGATTCCTCCGATCTGTATCCTCGTATGTTTTTTTGGTAAGTAAGTCAGTATAATGAAAAGGAGCCAAACCAAGAACAATACATCCTACATCTAAGTCCAACCTTAGATCAGCTAGGAGAACAAACTCCCCTTAAGCACTTACAAAACAAAAGAGCCCATTTACAAACTTTGTATCCACATCTTATCAACAAAACTACATTTTTTAGGAATATAAGCTAATGCTTGCGCCTTATTGGCGGTGCGAGAACTGTTTATGCTAAATTTTATCACTTACGACGAAATTAAAGATGTGGGACGAGTTAACCAGATTATGTTAAAGACAACGCGACAAAAGAATGCAAAGGGGATCAAAGAGGATGAACACACAAAAGTGGTGACGCGGAAAACCCCAATGAAGGTGGGTAAAAAACCGCGGGTGGTTGGAGATCCACCAAACTAATATAGTTCACTATCTTTCTTAGTGACTGACTGTCGTAACAAGAGTGCTAAGTTCTCTCTAGTGTTCTTCCAATAATGTTGCGTAAAAAACATGTCAATGACCTCTCTCTCCCTTTTATATGCCTTCTTTTTTCCTTGGCTTTTTCTCAACGAATACAAAAATGAATTCACTAATTATTACATTAACTTCGCACTTCAATCATGGGAGATCTTCTATGGTTACGCTCCAACGTCTTGATTTGTCCCCTTTAACGGCTGAATTTATGGCTCATAACACTCCTTCCTTATTTAGCTGGACCGTTACCACTTAATGCTCTGCTTTCAATCTTGCGTCCTTCGCTGTGTCTTCGGGTCGCATTTACTTCGTCATCATGTCAGATGGCATCACGTCATTGAGTCATCGCGTCGTCGCGTCAATGTCACCCTGTCAAAAAATTCAGCCAGAACAGTTTGCCCCCAGTTGTTGAATCGGGGTGGCATAAAGCCCATGAGACAATTGTTAAAAAATCAATAAATCAAATGAAATTCTGTCCAAGTCATTAAGATATCACAAATCACAAAAAATCTCGCCCTTGTCAATTATAGAAAAAGGGAAAATTTCCAAAGAGACGCAAGGAATGAAAGGAGATATGTTTGAGCGGTTATTTTTGGTAGTCCAAGAGTCTCAAAATACAAAAGGTAGTTTTCTTTTCAAATAGCCGTTTTAATTATAACCGTTGGCACGATTGTCATGATTACTCACTGTTGGCATAAATAACTTGGGCGGTTTGAAATCCCAACTTTTACTCCAACTTCATCAAATCTTTCTCTCTCTTTAAGTAAGGCAACTTCCATAACTTCCACTATTCTCTCCATCGGAAAACCGATCGCTGACACCAGGTAATTTCGCACTTTTTCACTCGTTTTTTCCTTTGATTCGTTCTACTTTCTCTTCTTCTACTGTTCTCATGGCACCTAGCAGACGTAGCATTAGGATTTTTGTAAATAACCAAGAAAAATTAAAAGTTGTAGAACCAAGGGTAGAAAATGAGGATGAACTGTCAACGATGTCAGAAGAGGATCTTTTAAGGTTTTTAGACTTAGGGAATTTGCCTGAGAGTACTGCCATTAGGAACACTGAGCCTGACGAACCACCAGAGTCGTGTCCCCAAAAATGGGTAGTGCTCTACAAATACCCTTTCAAAATAGGTCTTAGACTTCCCTTCACCCCCCTGGCAAGGGATCTGATGCAAATTTACCAAATCAGCCCAGGGCAAATTATGCCCCAAGTCTGGAGGATCCTGAGTGTCATCGACAGGGTGACATCGTCGTGGGAAGAAGCCTTCACCCTCCACGACTTACTGTTACACTATGAGATTAGGGTCAAAGCGAAAAATAGGATATCCCTACATGCAAAGGCGAGGTTAGAGCCTCTGGTCGGGGGAATACAGTCGAATGACAGAGGTTGGAAAAACAGGTTTGTGTTTGTGAAGAGGTCGTCGCTAGGGGAAGCTGGGACGTCTCTGGTTGGCGGCTGGAATACCAAAGGTGTGTTTATTTTCAGTCTTTTTAAGTTCGTGCCATGTCGTCAACACCACTCTTACATCGTTTCTACTGCAGGTCTTAACCCAAAACTGCTATCGCATCGCGACGAATCTCAGAGTCTCTGTGACATGTTTCTGAAGGTATCGGAGGAGGACAGGCAATTCAGAAGGGTTCTTTTTGCTTCTCAAGACAGTTGTTCATCTATGGCTTCTGGTTAGTCGATCTAATTTAAATTCTTCTTTTCTTTTTTTACTCTTGGGTAGGACTTTACTAGGGAAGGTTTTATACTAATGAATCAAACACTTCCGGACAAGTTCATCTCAATCGCGTCCTAGGGGGAGTCTGGATGGGCAAGCGCTGGCGGAGATGTTGTGCAAGCGTAAGAGGGAGTCCTCTACTGACGCTGCGTCAGCGTCGTCCAAGAAGGATACAACGGTCGTCGTCCACTTGGACGACGAGCATGACGTCGCGTCTAAGATGCGCAAAACTGACTTCCTAGCTCCCCAAGACAAAAGCGGTCCTTCCTATACTGTGACCGACCCCAACACTTCATGTCGTTGGAGAGGTTCATATGGCCTAAGGCTGACAGGTTCCTTTTTCCTAGCGCAATGGAGAGGATCAAGGACCATACTCTTCCTCGCATGATGTCAGACGGGCTAGAACTCCTATTTCAGGTATAGACCCTCGATTTTCTTTTTCATACACTATGCTCATTATGACAATAACTTTTGACTCTCTAAGTGACGCGTATCATGTCTTTTTTATGCAGTCTTCTCAACATCTCCTAATGGCTAAGAAGGAGATCTCATCTCTGCTGAAGGGTCACCTGACCATGAAGCAGAGAATAGAGAAGGCTGAATTGGACGCGAAATCCAAAAGCGATGAGGTGGAGTCTTGCAAGAAGGCCAAGGAGGACATGAAAAAAGCTTTACAGAAGAATGTGGAGGAACTGGAAGAGATAAGGTAGAGGGCGACTAAGTTAGAGGAATCTTCTCGTCATGAAATCACGACGCTCCAGGCGAGCGTTTACGCACAGAAGAACGAGCTGGACATGCTCGAGGCTGAAGTGACAACTAGGGTCAGGGCTAAGCTGATGTACTAGTTTTTAATGAAGAAGACGGCGTCGTGGATGCCACAGAAGGACATTGACATATACCTCCAGTTCATGGGGTCAATGAAGGATCTGATGGACGAAGAGGACTTGGCTGCGACGGCGGATTCTTCATCGAAAGTTGATGAAAACGCCCCGTCTTGTGCCGGGTTCATAGTGTCGGATGTACCCCCTGACCCCGAAACTGAGAAGGAGGCTCCAACTACTGTCTTACCAGCTGAAGCGTCCGAGGAGAAGGAAGCTGAGGAGGTCCATGCCGTTTAATTCCTAGGCCCTTTATATCATCCCCCTCTTACTTAAACATTAATCAAACTTTTGTTATAGGTCGCTCGAAAGAGTGACTGTTTGTACTGTACTTTCGGGTCACCCATGGGGGTGACCATAACTATTTATCGTTTTAAACTTTTTAGGTCACCTACGGGGGTGACCATTACGTTGATGCTTTTGGACTTTAGCAAAATTGATCTTATATCCTTGCTTCATATCTCATGTATGTGTCTCGGTCGTTATTCTGACGTTTCTAGAGGATGGTCAGGCGCTCAGTAAGCCATCTTTGGTCGTTCAGACGTAATGTTTGGACTTAGTAAAAGCCATCATTGGTCGTTCAGATGTATCGTTTGGACTAAACGACTTTAGAATACATATAGGAAATACATTAAAACTTACGTGTGTTTGTCAGAGGGATAGACGAAATGTCGTCAGCAGTTATAGCTTTAAAATGACTGTGCCCCTGTCATAACGTCAACTGAGGCAATAGTGACCAAAAGACTTTACATGGTAGCAAAATGCAAACCTGCCTGATGTCTTGTGAAAATCGTCGGGACGTTAACAAGTTGGACGGGAACAACTTGCCTGCAATTCAACAATACCCAGTGAAAGAACACTATGGTCGCTAGCAACTAGCGACACAGATATAATAGCATTACCATATATCTATCTCTCTCTATATATAATATATATATATATACATATATATATATATATATATATATATATATACATATATATATATATACATATATATATGTATACATATACATATATATATATACATATACATATATAATATATATACATATATATATTACATATATATATTATATATACATATATCATTATATATATATACATATATACATATATATATATATATACATATATATATATATATATATATATAATATATATATATATACATATATATATATATATATATATACTTAGCTTAAAAATAGTATCGTTTGAGGTGTGTGGCATTCCAGCTACGTGGCACGGAGCTTCCGTCACGTCGGACCAATTGGTAGGCTCCGTTGCCTATCACTTTACTAATTTGATATAGTCCTTCCCACTTCTGTCCTAGCTTACCAGCGTTAGCCTCTTGTGTGTTCTGTAATACTTTCCTTAGGACCCAGTCTCCTTCGACGAAGGATTTGGCTTGGACGTTTTTATTAAAGCTCCTCGCTACTATTTGCTGCTGGGCCGTCATGCGTACCAATGCTGCGTCGCGCAACTCCTCAATGGTATCTATGTCTTTTATCAGTTCATCGTGGTTCTGTCGCTCCGTCGCTAGCCTACATCTCGCAGTTGGGACGCTCACCTCTGAAGGCAGGACAACCTCACAACCATAGACTAGTGAGAACGGTGTTTGTCCAGTCGTAGAGCGCGGTGTCGTGCGATTAGCCCATAAGATGGAAGGCAACGCCTCCGCCCGTTTACCTTTCTTGGCTGCGAGTCGCTTCTTCAAAGAGTCAATGATCGTCTTGTTACTGGACTCAGCCTGTCCATTGGCTTGCGGGTATCTTGGCGTTGCCGTTAGCAATGTTATGCCCCATTCATCGCAGAAACGTCTTGTCTCGTTGCTAATGAAATGCGACCCATTGTCGCATACTATCTCGGACGGAAACCAGACCTGCAAATAATGTTAGTATATATAAAAGAAATCACTTCCTTATCGCTACCTGTTGAAAAGAACCTGCTTCAATCCACTTAGAAAAGTAGTCAGTTAGTGCCAACATAAAGACCTTCACCTGGGGCTGGAGGTAATTTGCCAACTATGTCCATGCCCCACTTCATAAAGGCCAAGGTGTTAGAGTAGGATGCAAAATTTCACAGGGTTTATACGTCATACATGCATGTCGTTGACAACTATCGCATTTGGCGACATACCTTATTGCCTCCTTCCTCATTGTTGGCCAATAACAGCCCATGCGCAATACTTTGTTGGATAAACTGCGTCCTCCTGAGTGCCTTCATGCATGACTTTCAAGACTTTCCCCCACTGATCCTTCTCCAAACAACGCAGGTAGGGCCCGCGGCAGATTTTTTGAACAGTATTCCTTGAATGAGTACGTATCGCGACGCCTTGAATCGAATTCTGCGTGCTTCCGCCTTATCTGTTGGGAGTACATCGTTAGCAAGGAAATCATAAAGTGGTTTGTCCAACTGATACTTACTTCCTCAGCGTCAGGGTCGCTCTCAGATGGAGATTATCGATGTTACTGACGACCTCATGGTTGTCTCGAAGCTGTTCAACGTCATTTGACAGCGTCCCGACGCTCCTAGGATAGCAGGATTTGTCAAATGAAAATAGGGACGGACGTAAACGAAACGTCCCTTAAAGAAGATCCGAGATTGGCCAATGCATCTGCTTGCGTATTCTGGTCCCTAGGTATCTGCAAAATGTCAAAATGAATTAAACACTTTACTTTTACTCTGAGCTATTTCTAAATACATGGCCATTTTAGAGTCTTTTGCCGCGAATTCGCCTTGACTTGGTACTATCAGCAGTGAATCGCTGAAGACTTTCAATGCTTTCGCTCCATGTCCTTGCTAACGTCATTCCTGCTATAAGCGCCTCGTACTCGGCTTCGTTATTCGTCGCTCTAAATTCACAGCAAATGGCTCGTACTATCTTGCCCCCTTGTGGCGACTTTAGCACAATGCCTAGACCTGCACCACGAAAATTGGAAGATCCATCAACAAACAGTATCCAAGAGTCGTCTTACTTGATTAATCTTTGCGACTTCGTCGTCGCAAGCTTTTCTAGCTCTGGGCTAAAGTCTACCACAAAATCTGCCAAAGCTTGTGACTTGATGCGGTTCTTGGATGAAATGGATATCGTACCGCTGAGTGCTATTGCCCACTTGCTCATGCGTCCTGTCAATTATGGGTGTCGCAAGACAGACTTGATAGGATAATTAGTCATAACAGCAACAGTTGTGTTTCAAATAGTGCTAAGCTTTTTAACAGCTACGACTATGGCTAAAATGAGCTTCTCTTATGAAGAATACCTGGTCTCCGCGTCTAGCAGAGACTTACTGACATAGTAGATTGGTAGCTGCTGGCTTTCCGCTTCCCGCGTCAGGACAGCGCTGACGGACACATTGCTTACCGCGAGATAGAGCTGCAACGTTTCTCCGATATTTGGCTTTGACAATAATGGCGGTGACGCTAAGTAGCTCTTAAGTTTCTGGAGCGCGTCTTCGTGTTATTGCGACCACTCGAAGCCCTTATTCTTTCTCAGGACGTCATAAAATAGGTGGCATTTTTCAGACGACCGGGATATGAAACGATTTAACGCAGCTACGCGACCGGTCAACTTTTGCACCTCCTTGACGCTTCGTGGGGATTGAATATTGATGACGGCCTTTATTTGATTCGGGCTGGCTTCAATTCCTCGTTGCGTAACGACGTACCCTAAGAACTTTCCTGCAGACACTCCAAATGTGCACTTAATAGGATTTAATTTCATGCCATACCTTCGTAGGATGTCAAAAGCCTCCGACAGATGCTGAATGTGATCATCTGCTCGCTTAGATTTGACGAGCATATCGCCTATGTACACTTCCATAGTGTCACCCAGTTGATCATTAAACATTTGGTTAACCAATCGCTGATATGTGGCACCTGCATTTTTCAAACTAAAAGGCATAACCTTATAACAATATATACCTTTATCAGTAACAAACGCGGTCTTTTCCTGGTCGTCAGGATGCATCAATATTCGGTTGTACTCGGAATATGCGTCCATGAACGTTAAAAGCTCGTGACCTGCCGCCGCGTCAACCATTGCATCTATATGAGGGAGAGGGAATGGATCCTTGGGACATGCTTTGTTCAAATCTGTGAAGTCGATGCAGACTCTCCACTTCCCGTTCTTTTTGCTGACCACCACGACATTAGCTAACCAATCTAGATACTTTACCTCACGGATCTTTTTGGTATCGATCAACTTCTGAACCTCGTCATTGATGACTTGATTCCTTTCAGGCGCGAATTTACGTCTGTTCTGTTTTACAGGCTTGTGAGCGGGGTCGACGTTGAGCTTATGCGTAATGACGTCAGGGCTGATTCCTGTCATATCTTCATGGGACCAAGCAAAACAATCTTTGTTATTTTTCAAAAAATCAACTAACTGGCCTCGTATTTCTTGCGACAATGTCGCTCCGATTCGAACGACGCGATCGGGGATGGATGGATTGAGCATCACTTCATCCACGTGCTGCTCGCTGGGCGCGTCGGGCGCTGACCCATCCTTTAATTGTTAGATTGATACGTTTCGTTTACCGTATAAAATTAAAAACCTAACTTAAACCTTCAAAAATATTTATAACTAATAAAAGGGTAAGAAAAGGTCCATCCCACGAGAAAATTATTATAAATCCTAAACTCAAATATTCAACTAAGTGAGAAAAAATATATATTATATACGAATTTGCACTATTTACACTATTCACATATATATGATTAGTGGGGTTTCGGTTGTAACCAACTACTTAGACCAAGTAAAATTAAAACTACTACTAAACTAATAATTACAAGTGACGACACACAAACTCTATTAATTCCTGATTCGATCATAGAATGTTTAGACATAATTTAGCTTCTTAACCTTTATAATTGAGACCACTTTAATAGTTAACTTAGCACTTAGATTGGTGAATTATCGCTGCGCAATATATTTGTCTTACTCACTAAAAATCTAGAATCTTGCTAAGACAAATCCAATCCAATAATTTTATTAGCACAATTTCATACACTTAAGAATATTAAGATGAGCCGCTCACTCTTATTAATCTCAAGTCGTCCTCCCTATCCAACTATTAAACGCTAGTGCCTAATAGTCATATAGCACAATTTGAGTATCAAACAACTAATTGCATTCCAATTACAAGTAAAGATATCAAATTTCATAACCAACCAACAATAGTATGAATTGTATAAATACTAAATTAAATAATTAAATTCAATCAATCAGCGTTAACCAATTAGACTCAATAATATGATATAGAAACTGAAATCATGAATAAATTCAGATAAAATCAAGTTCAATCACAAGAACAACTAATTGAAAATAGAAGAGAGAAAACTCATGATTGTAGACCCGAATTGATGCAGTCGCTACCCTCAATTCGCCTCCGAATGCAATAATTCTTCAATTCCTATCAACTTGTCGATCATGGACGAACCCGATTATTTTCTTCACTCTCACGAACTCTCTTGTATGTGTGCGTGTTTTTCATCTCCGAAAACTGGTGAATTTATATCTAGTTGTGTAGAAGATAGAATAAAAAAAAGATATATTTCGTAACTGAAAATCTGATAAACAATCATATCTTAAAATTTGAGGAGATAAAATCATATTCTCTTTGTTTCTTGCTGGAATTCGGAAGTAGAAACAACTTTCCTTTTCTTTGTTTGCTGAGTATAAGAAGAAGGAGGAACAAAAGATTAGTTGCCCCCCTTTGTTGTTTTTCTTTTACTTTCAATCTCACGTGAGCTTGCTCACTTTATTATTATTTTTTTCTTTTCTTTTCTTTCTCTTCTAGTCTTGTTGTCTTCCTTTAGCAAAGTGAACTTGTAAAATACCTATAATAAAATAACACACTATTTAAGCTAATTATTCAATAAAATATAATATGGACATAAATAAGTCACTTATTAATAAAAGTCAATAAATATTATAAAATAACACATAGAAGACAACCATAAGACTAATTTTAGGGGACAAAAATATAGACATATATGCTCTTATCAAATTCCCCCATACTTAGCTTTTGATCGCCCTTGATCAAAATACTACTAAAATAAAAGTAAAACTTTCTAGGAAAGCAATAAACCTAACTCACTGTCGTAGGAATCACGATTGCACTTAGCATGTGCAACAAGCCCTTTAAACCCCTAGGCTACCCTAGTGGACGAGTAAGGTCTCGTGAGGATTTTCAGATGGCATACCCACAAAGCCTTATTAACATAGTTTCCCAAACCAACTAGCAAACATGGATATTCTAATGACAGAAACTAAATGCAAGACTTAATATACCACCTCAACTTTCTTTGTCGGAAATAACGAAATTAGATAAGCACACTACAAGAAACTAAAACATTTTAAAGTTAGTCAGAAAAATGTTTAGAAAATGTTAATGGAGATGTCATACTCTTAGTGTTTAAACAATCGAACTATCAAATCTCATAATACTTCATGAACTAATTGTTATCTTTCACAACTCAAAAATTTCCAGCACGAATCCACAAATGTATGCGTATCAAGTTCAATAAATAGACCCTCACAGGTATAAATAAAACACTCTACTCTCATGTGTCTGGGGTTAAATAATATTCACTCAAACCTATAACCGAGTCGACTCAAAATGAAGTATATTTCTTTAAACTTGACTATCGTCTCAATTCTCCACTTTGAAGTGACATAATGCATAAAGATCAAAAGGTCTTTCATAAGGTTGTAACGTGGCCAAGGCTAAAGGGTAAGAATAATATTTAGGAATGTGGAGTTAATTATAAACCGAGCTAAAGGGAGCAAAAATACATGACTTATGATGTTCCACTCACAACAAACTCCACTTTTTTTCTTTTCATATTATTCACCATATCCGTCACATGTAATGCCATTATAATACTTATATGGATATTTCATAGCATTTTCATCGTTCTACGACTTTCAAACATTTATTTTCTTTGATATTTTTCAATAATAATAATTTTTTCATAACCCTTGTTTTCTCTTTTTTTTTCAACAATATATCTCTAGCATAACACAATCTTACAATACAAACTCAATAGATAATAGCTCCCCTTAGCCAAGCATGGGTATAATCTGTAGGAGGCCGCAAGTTTATAATGTATGGTTAGCAAATAAACACGGGATTTTAAGGGTCAGAAGGGCTAAACAAAGGAAATATTATATGAAACAAAATCACTGAGGCTAAAAAAAATGAAAAGGACGCCTAAATCATTTCTTCATAGCATTGTCACAAAAGTTACAAAGAGTACCAAGTCAAGTTCAAGAGCCATACTTCATTGAGGAACTATCACACAAGAAAGAAAATAATGAGACTAATGCAGATGTGTCAGTCTAATAAGCTCAGAAGCTCACAAGGTTTGGTCTACTTATCTAGCCAGCTTATTTAAGAGAAGCAAGATAATGTTTTTTCAATTGTATTATAAATCTCTCAAGTTCGATTATCCGTTTCCAATTATATAACATTCCCAAAATCTTTTATTTCGAAAAAAAAAGTTTTTAATTATTTCAAACACAAGTTAGATTAGAGTTTCTTATCAACTTTGTTATTTCACTAGGAACACTACAAGAGGGGGGGGGGGGGTGAATTGTAGTGTGGAACTTATTGCCCAAATAATGCGGAATTTAAAACATAAGCAATAAGGAACTGAAAGTGCAAGAGAGATTTTTACGTGGAAACTTCTTGTCTCAATACAAGAAGAAAAACCACGACCTACTCAGGATTTAAACTCTTCACTATAATAGAAAATCTCCTATGATTCAACCTATTACATACGCAAGTTCCACTCGGAACTCCAGCTCTCTCACAATCTCCACTCTATACTCTAAACTTAACTCTAAGTCTTTCAAGAGTTCCCACAACTCTTTACAAAAGGTTTACTCAAACCCTTCACCCCTAGATAGACTTCACCCTTAGTCTACACATACACAACAATAACTTACTCAAGTTCCTAACTCGAACTTAATACAAGAATTCACTCAAACTCTTTACCAAGTTCCCATTACAAGAGTTCACTCAAACCCTTTAACCCCAAACACAAATACATACGCTTGATAATTTGGTTTAACTCTAGTATATAGAAACTGAATAACTGTAAAGGAACATGACACTCGTAGGAACTTGAAACTCAAAGGAACTGACTCAAACAAGGAATAGATTATATATTTCTTTTGCAACGCTATTCCTTAAGCCAAACTTATGGAATGACATAAGTCTAACACTATGGAAAGACACCAGTCAGACAATTAGAAACTCAATTGAACTTGTATATTTATAGCAGTCTTTTAGAATGAACGTGGGATTAATCATGTGTTAGTGGTTAAAACATTATCCCATGATGTTCCTTACACGGAGGAACATATTCCTCAATCATCCCATGATCTCCATGATCACTGTTAAACGTGGGAGAGAATTACGTTACTGCTTCCTAAAATCTAGCCTTTACTTATGCAACCGTAATTTAAATTTGATTTTTAATTAAAAACTATTTTAATTAGTAACATCAAAATTTAATCTTTTTATCAAATAATTTATTTAAAGGATTTTCTAGTAAATTCGAAAATGATTTTATTTTGGAATAAAGATAAAATCTTTTACATATAAGATCTTTTCTTTAATATCAGATGTGTACCATATAAAATCATTTTCCTAAAATATAGCCTATAAAAACTCAACAAAATCCTTTTAAGCTTTGCACAATATTTTACACGCCTAGATCCTTTGACTGCTACTTTGTTCCTTTAACTTAGATTGGTAGACTACCACGTCTGTTCCTTTAGAGAGGAACAGACAGACAATTTCTTTAACAATCCTCATTATACGTATTATAAATCTAGGCTTTTTATTTTCCAAAAACTAAAAAGATAAAATTAATTAAAATCAGATTCCTAAAGAAACCGATTTTATTAAAAACTTATCTTTTATTTTAAAACTAAAACTTATCTTTTATTTTAAAACTAAAACTTATCCTAAAACAACTAATGCATATTATTTATAAAATTTTAACCACGTAGAGATTTATTAAGAAATAAACTCTAAATAAATTCTTATAGATTAAGATAATAATATGCATCAGATTTATTGACTCTTAAATACTTTTGACTCTAAGTTCCACGAGTTCCTTTGACCTTACGAGTTCCTTTAGACCTTGTTCCATTACCTTTCATGTTTCCATATACATACATGAATCCTAGAAAATAAACTCTTATTTTCTGCCTTCATGCTCCATGCTGCTCCAACTCAAGAACCGCATGTTGATAGCTCCACCTTTGGAACTTCAGTGTGCTAGTTCCTTTAAGAAACTTCGCACTCATAGTTCCTGCTCAGGAACTTCTTGTTTCAACTCTGAAACGTTATATTGCTGCTCCCACTCAGCAACTGCTCCAAAACTTCATATTCAATGTTCCTCATAGGATGTACCTAGGAACCGCTATATTTGTGTTCCTTATAGGAACTCTATTAGGAACTTCACTTGTGGGAAGACCTTCATGATGTGATATATTCAACCTTTGATGACTTGTTTCATGTTAATGTAATATGCACATCTCAAACGCACATGTTAGTTAGATAATCATCATTTGTTTACAATCATCAAAATACTACATGACTCAACAAACTTACTAATCGCCATTCCTTAGGAAGTTAAGAGGTGGAAATCCTAAATTAAATGCAATTAAAGTCCTATAACTAATGCAAGCAGAATACACAATCTTTATATATATATATATATATATATATATATATATATATATATATATATATATATATATTATATATATATAATTTTTTGTAACTGAACAAAATAATAATAAAAAAAATCTACAGAAACTTTAGCAGCACTTCCCCTAAAATGGACATATCCACTTTTTATAAATATGTCAAAACCTATTTTCAGCATATTAATATCAAATAATACAAAGACTTAACCTCCCCACACTTAAATTTTTCATTGTCCTCAATGAAACGGATACTGAAATATGGGAGAAAACTTAGCTGGTTGTGTAATATCTCTTCAAAGAAGCATCAAATTCTCATATGATGTTGTATAGTGCTACCATTCTATGTCAAGCCATCTGCAAAAAATATATAATAATAAGAAAAAATAAAATAATAAAAAAAGACTTCGAAGGAAAGAGAATGAATCTTGGGTTGCCTCCCAAGTAGCGCCTTTAGTTTATGTCGTTCTCGACGTAAGATGCTCTTATTCATGCAGAATACTCTCTTAGAGCAGTTAGGAACAATTCTCCGAGGCTAAAGTGCGGCCATCTCATCTAATAAAATCTCCAAATTTCTTCTCCAACCTGTGCAAGACAATAAGTAGCATAATCAGTAGCATTTGCCTTATATTAAAGTATGTTCCTCAAATATGTTCAACTACATTCGCTCCCATTGCTCTCAAGAATAACATAATCTTAGCGACATCAATCAATGCCCTTGCAGTTTTTAGGAATGGTCTGCCTAGCAATATTTTAGACTCATGCTTCGTATCAAGAACAACAAAATCAACTAGGAAGAACATATGTCTAATCTGAATAAGAACATTGTCAAGCAATCCAATTGTGTTAACATTACTACCATCAGCCATAGTAAGTATCCATTAGATGTTTTTAATGGTCCCATCTTACACTCATCATAAAAGGAAACTGGCATAATATTAATGCAGAACCTAAATCTAGCATACATTGGAGAAACATATGCCCACCTATCCTACATGGAATCGAGAATGATCCAGGATCCTCACACTTTGGGGGTGGTAGATAATGGTGTCAAACAGACTTGATGACTCTCGTTTATTTTTGAATTAGTGAAGTGTTCATGAATAACTTGCTATATTTAGGAACCGCCTTTATCGCATCTAATAATGGAATTCTATTTTTGCATTTCTCTATTTAGATTAGTAACAAATTCATGTTCATTAATAGGTATTAAAGGTTGCCCTTGGTTGCTTTTCTATTGATTGTCACTGCATTTACTTGTTTATTTGGATTCGGCAAAGGTTGAGATGGTAGTTTTCCTGAGACCTGACTTTCTATATTACTTAAAGAAGTAAAATCTGGCCATTTGTGTATCAAGGTGGTGAAGATGCGAATCAGTTTTCTTTTGGTACTCGATATTTTGGTTATGTACTTGGCCTATTTAGTTGCAAGTTGCTTCATCATGTCTTCTAAAGATGAGCCAGAAGATTGGGGTGGAGGGTTTTGTACACCAAATTGCCTAGGTTGATTAGTTTGTGAAAACTGTGGTCTAGTTCCATACCTAAAATTTGGGTGATCTTTCAACCTTCATTATAAGTCTGTGAATAAGGATCATATTTTCTTTGATTGGAAAAACCTCCTAAAGCATTTACATCTTCAGTTTTTAAAGTAGGACAAGCATCAGTTGCATGAGAAAACTCAGAACATTTACCACATACTCTAGCTTTAGACTCATTACACAACAATTTTAGACACTAAAGTGGTCAAAGTAGCAATTTGTTGAGCATTTTCTTGCAGTTGAGATTTAACACCACTTAAGTCAATTTCATTTACCCTTTTAACATCATTTTTAGTGCTATGTTGTTGAGTGTTTTGGGCCATATTAGCAATTAAATTCCTAGCCTGAGTTGGTGTCTTGTCTACTAATGTGCCACCACTAGCAGCATCAATCATACCCCTATCGTTAGGCAACAATCCTTCATAAAAATATTGAATCAATAGTTGATCAGTTATTTGATGTTGTGGACATGAGGCACATAATCTTTTAAAACGTTCCCAATATTCATAAAGTGATTCTGAATTATGTTGTCTAATTCCACATATTTCCTTTCTTATGGATCCAATACGACTTGCGGGAAAGAATTTTTCCAGAAAAGCTTTTTGTAAGGCGTCCCAAGTCGTAATGGAACCAGAAGACATAGTATACAACCAATCTTTAGCTAAATCATGTAGGGAAATGGGAAAGCATGCAATCTTACTTGATTTTGTTCAATTCCTTCAGGTTTCATGGTTGAACAAACAACTATAAATTCTTTTAAATGTCTATGAGGATCCTCACCTGCGTTCCCATAGAATTTGAGAAGGAGATTAAGAAAACCTGAGTTCAGCTTCAAAGGTCTTTCCAAGGTTGGAAAAACAATGCAGAGAGGCTCATCATCTAGCTTAGGAGCTCCTAATTCCTTCAAGGTTCTTTCATCACCCATCTCTGAGTCTTCACGTGGTTTGTCTTGAAAGATGTAAAGTAATTTCTCTGGGCTAGCTTCGTTTAGAGTTTCAATGAACAGGTTTATACGCTGAAGTTTGGTGGTAGTATTCAAACTCATGCACCTGAAATAGTATACTAAATTAGTATACCAAATAAAGAAATAAACATGCACATGAACTCATTTCTTTCTTTTTTTTTTTTTTTGTGCTGGTGGAATATGGTTTCACAAACTAGTAAGATGTATTGAAATCCAGTTTTTATTGCATTAGAAGTCTTATGGTGCAGAGAGCTAAGGTGACAAATATACTACCAACAAATATAATGCAAGAAGCTGAACAAGTTGATATCATACAAGGGAATTATATACACATATGATGCTAATATATTATACGGCACTATAGGATGTTACTGAAGTAGCATACTACACATTCCACAAATCATATGAGTCACAAAGCTATAAAACATTAGGTAGCTATTCTAACAAGGAAGTATATACATTAAACATTACATACACAAACTAAGGATTAGTTGAACTTAATTATGACGTTAGAAATAAATGAATAAGTTATCAGAAATTAGGTAGTGAAGCTGTGAACAAAATGATTTCAGATTTGATGAAGCCACAATCACTCTCAGGAGCTGCAACACATATCTATTGTTATATGCCATTAATCTTTCTAGCTTCTTATTAACAAAAATTAGGCCTACATGCCACGCATACTTAATGATTGTCAACCTGACAGCATATAGTGTTAAAGGTTAAGCTCCATTTTCTTTTTTAGAACAAGAAGAAATACTACTCAATTCACATAACTCTATACATAATGGAATCAACTATATATAGATAAAGAAAACTCATGAAAGACTAGAGTTCTGGTGACTAGAATACTAGCTAGTATATAATCTAAAACCTAAATGCAGAAGTTGAACAGAGCTCAACCACAGATACAACTCACATATTTAGACCAAATAATAAAAGATAGCATAAAAGACACAATACTATATCTAAGCACTAGTCCATGAATGATGCTAATCCTATAATCAGAACTGGGGATATAACTTTTATGTATAAGTATGGCAGTGCCTTTATTAAACTAGTCAACCAAGTTACTCTAGATCACAGCATGCGCATGCTTCAGGTAGAATGCCTTAGATCCTGGTCTATACCCTTATTAATCATAACAAATAACTAAACATATTCCACTGTTATTAATTTAAGCAGATTAAAGAAGAACGTTGTATAAGATGAAAGACTTATTACCAACATATCACTAAGCGTACAACTCATTAAGAGTACTCTTAATATGCACAAGCTAAAGCATTCACATGTGGTCTAACTACAACTGATCCACTTTAGTACCATATGCAAAAGCTTTTAAAATAAATTAGAAAAAGGGAATTATACCAACCGAGAACACATTTTTGTTTATTACTTTATATTAGATTATACTAAGCATTATTCTTACATTCTCATAATAAGAAACAGAGGAGCCCCTGCTTTTTTTTTCTTACAAGATGTCAGACTAGATGGAGCCAATATTTACTCTTGGAGACAACTAGACATTAACATAACTTTTTAGGAAGGTTTGTGCAATGTAGTTATGCATAATTTGTGAGAATTTACTCATTAGCATGGAATTCTAAGCTGTTCAATTTTTTTAGTCTGCTTTAGTGGTAGCCATTAAAGGAGTACACTCATTGTCTATTTGATAGGAAGAAAACCAAAAGTTCTACAGGATTCTAAAGGGTGGATTATACAGAAATCCTTGACATATTACTCCATGTTTTATTCTTATAGTTATAGGCACGAATCTGAAAAGCACTTAACAAAAATACTAGCAGGCAGAACACCAACAGTCATTGTTTATTGTACTGAAAATAAAATCAAGCAGTAAAGAGTATAATTCTAGAAGAATGCCAGAGACACTCCCAACAAATATGATGCAGGATGTGGAACAAGCCAATATCATGCAAAAAAGTTGTATGAAAACATGATATGGACATGCTACACTTACTATAATATAAGATGCCAACTTAAATTAGCAGACTACAAAATCTACTTATGATTTGAGTCATAGGCAAAGATAAATAAAAATTTCAGACTAATAGGTGAGCAGAATACCAGACTGATAACATTGTTGCTAGTCCAACTAAATGACCTCTATTTTTTTTTACAAAGATTCACTCCTCAAACTATATTATTACAGGAAAGTATAGATGCAAAAACTGATTAGCTAAGCCACGCACAACAAGATGAACCATTTAGCACTTCTAATAATAAAAAAAATCAGAAATTAAATGAGCACTACAGACAAAATCAGACTATCTAAACTCCTAAGCAACCAGAAACTTTAGATTAAGGATATGTGTGCGAACCTGCTCATGTCTCACTACTTTTAGACATAAATAAATTTAGGCATTTGTGGGACAATATAGAACACAAATAGATAATCATGCAGATTCCTTATTAACCGAGCAATGTTAACACACTTATTTGAGACAAGATGAAACTAAGAAAATATGATATTCAAGCGCATGAAATGTTTCATAGTTCACTAAATATAATAGCATAGCAAGACACAACAAAAACATACTAGTGTAATTTCCTTTAACTAACATATCATAGTCAGAGAAATACTACAGACATGGTGAAACAGTAGAAACTTTAGAGACTAAAATTAACAACTGAAATTTTATTGTCATGCTGCAAAAATATACAACAATATTCAAGGAGTAAGTCAAACTTTGATAAATAGGAAACTAAAACATATCTCCCCGGCAACGGCACCAAAATTTGATACGTGTCGTTTACGATATATAATTAAAAACCTAACTTAAATCTTCAAAAATATTTATAACTAGTAAAAGGGTAAGAAAGGGTCGATCCCACGAGAAGATTATTATAATTCCTAAACTCAAAAATTCAACTAAGTGACAAAAAATATATATTATATACGAATTTACACTATTTACACTATTCACATATATACGATTACGGGGGTTTCGATTGTAACCAACTACTTAGACCAAGTAAAATTAAAACTACTACTAAACTAATGATTACAAGTGACGACACACAAACTCTATTAATTCCCGATTCAATCATAGAATGTTTAGACATAATTTAGCTTCTTAACCTTTATAATTGAGACCACTTTAATAGTTAACTTAGCACTTAGATTGGTGAATTATCGCCACGATCAATTCTTGTCTTACTCACTAAAAATCTAGAATCTTGCTAAGACAAATCCAATCCTAATAAACTTGTTTTATTAGCACAATTCATACACTTAAGAATATTAAGATGAGCCGCTCACTCTTATCAATCTCAAGTCGTCCTCCCTATCCAACTATTAAACGTTGCGCCTAATAGTTATATAGCACAATTTGGGTATCTAAACAACTAATTTATTCCAATTACAAGTAAAGATATCAAATTTCATAACCAACCAACAATAGTATGAATTACATAAATACTAAATTAAATAATTAAATCCAATCAACTCAGCGTTAACCAATTAGACTCAATTAATATCGATATAAGAAACTGAAATCATGAATAAATTCAGATAAAATCAAGTTCAATCACAAGAACAACTAATTGAAAATAGAAGAGAGAAAACTCATGACTGTAGACCCGAATTGATGCAGCCGCTACCCTCAATTCGCCTCCGAATGCAATAATTCTTCAATTCCTATCAACTTGTCGATCTTGGACGAACCCGATTATTTTCTTCACTCTCACGAACTCTCTTGTATGTGTGCGTGTTTTTCATCTCCGAAAACTGGTGAATTTATATCCAGTTGTGTAGAAGATAGAATAAAAAAAAGATAGATTTTCGTAACTGAAAATCTGATAAAAAAATCGTATCTTTAAAATTTGAGGAGATGAAATCATATTTCCTCTTTGTTTCTTGCGTGGAATTCGGAAGCTAGAAACAACTTTCATTTTCTTATGTTTGCTGAGTATAAGAAGAAGGAGGAACTAAAACATATAGTTGCCCCCCTTTATTGTTTTTTTTTTTTTACTTTCAATCTCACGTGAGCTTGCTCACTTTATTATTATTTTTTTCTTTTCTTTTGTTCTCTCTTCTAGTCTTGTTGTCTTCCTTTAGCAAAGTGAACTTGTAAAATACCTATAATAAAATAACACACTATTTAAGCTAATTATTCAATAAAATATAATATAGACATAAATAAGTCACTTATTAATAAAAGTCAATAAATATTATAGAATAACACATAGAAGACAACCATAAGACTAATTTTAGGGGACAAAAATATAGACATATATGCTCTTATCATAGATAGACGGTTTCGGGGATTTGAGCGACGAACTATAGCATTCTCTTGCAGACTTCTGCTCGCCCTTTATTTCTTGGACGCCCCACTTGGTAGGAAACTTCAGCAATTGATGATAAGTTGAGGGGACGACCTTCATCTTGTGTATCCATGGAGTGCCGAGAATGATTTATACGCTGACGGGCAGTCCACAACGTTGAATCTGGTTGGCAGGTTGACGCCTTTGGCTAGCGTTGGCAGTGTGATCCATCCGACAGTATGTTGAGCCTCTCCACTGAACCTACCAAAACAGTAGATTTTTTAGTAATATCTTTATCGCACAAACCCATACCTTCGAGGGCGCTTTTGAATATGATGTTGGCTGGCTCCCCCATCGACTAACACTCGCTTTAACAAGCAATTGCTGACAGTCAGGGATATGACTAATCCATCGTGTGCTCCACGTCGCAGACGTCGTCTCGTCAAAGGTTATTGCCATTGCTTCGAGCTTGCGTTCCTCAGCTGACCTGCAAGATTTATAAACGGCGGACGAGGGGTACCCTCTCTTGCTAGCCTTTTGGCTGCGGAATACGTTAGTCCACATACATCAGATCCACCAGAAATAACGTTGATTACCTTTATGTGCGTGGGCGACGCAGGAGGGTCGGACTGCGCGGTATTCCTACCGAAGGCGCTTTACCTTTATCGCTCAAGAGGTCTTTAAGATCCCCTTATTAAGCATGAACGCGACCTCTCGCGCAGCGCAATGCACTCTCCGTCTTATGGCCATGGTCATGATGGAACTGACACCATTTTGTTTGATCTTTTTGCGCTTCCGGTCGGTCGCTCTTTTTTGGCCAACGAACTGGTGCTCCGATTTTGGATAAAGCATTCACGACGCCTCCGACATCGACGGAAAATCCGTAGGAGTCTAGATCGGGGAAGGTCGGCGACTCCGTCCTCGCGTTGTTACCTGCATTTTCGACAACGTCAGTAACATTGTTTACCTGGTTTGAACGGCTATAAGGGTGGCTTTTCGCCAATTGTTCTTCTTAGGGACGAAAGCCTTCCGGTCAGCAGGGTTCTCCGGTCCACGTCGGGTGGATATGGTGTTGAGGATGGCATCGACTTCCTCCAATCTCATCTGTGCTAACGCTCGCGACTTGACTTCTTCAAACGTAAGGCACGGGTACTTCGTCAAACGGTTGTATAGCTTTGATCGCAAGATTAATCCTTTCCTGAAACATTCAATAGCAGTCTTAGTATCAAGATCTTTAATGCTAATCATCTCTTTGTTAAAGCGATTATAATAATCGCTAGGTCCTTGAACGACGCCATATAGACCGCTCGTCTGCTTTTCCAGGCTGCGACTGCCTTCGAACTTCTCATAGAACTTATTGACTAGGGTGGAAAAATTGCCAATGCTTCCTGGCCTGAGAGATCCGAGCCACTTGAGAGCGGGACCGGTGAGCGTGCTCCAAAGACTTGCACATGCAGGCCATTACCAAATGCCAAGGAATTGACGCTTGCCACATCCGCTGCTTGTATTGCGCGACATGCTCGCCTGGATCAGTTGAACCATCATAAGTTATAGCTAGCGTAGGCAGGTTGAGCTTCTTGGGAAGCACGACCCTTGAGATCCTATCGAAGAAAGGCGATTCTGCATATCCGTCGGGATGCTCCACGATGCCTGGCGTTGGGGCTCCAGGGAGCTGGGACATGAGCTTCATCAAGCGCCTATTTTGCTTTTCGATCTGGGCATGCGCTTTGTCATAAGATTGCTTCTCTTCGCCTTGGTCGTTCTCTTCATTGTTCAAGGGCTCTTCATCCTCGGGTCTTCGTCGTTTTCAGGTTCCTCATCATCTGACTAGAAAGATTCCCCGTCAAAGGGATGTCGTTCAGATTAGCACGACGTCGGACCTTCGAAGCCTTGGACGATGCTAACTCTTCTTGCAATTTCTGGATCCTCTCCTGCGATCTCGTAAAGTCGGTAGCTAGCCGCTTATTAGCTTGCTTCATTTCGAGTATTTCTGCTCTCATTTGTTCGTATTGTCTCTGCATTTCCTCGGTTAGGTGTTTCTCCCATTTGATGGATTTTGAACAGTAGATGGTCTGGTTATCCCCACGGTGGGCGCCAAATTGTTTATGCTAAAATTTATCACTTACGCGAAATTAAATTGTGGGACGGTTAACCAGATTATGTTAAAGACAACGCGACAAAAAATGCAAAGGGGATCAAAGGGGATAACACACAAAAGTGGTGACGCGGAAAACCCCAATGAAGGTGGGTAAAAAACCGCGGGTGGTTGGAGATCCACCAAACTAATATAGTTCACTATCTTTCTTAGTGACTGACTGTCGTTACAAGAGTGCTAAGTTCTCTCTAGTGTTCTTCCAATATGTTGCGTAAAAAACATGTCAATGACCTCTCTCTCCCTTTTATATGCCTTCTTTTTTCCTTGGCTTTTTCTCAACAATAAAAAATGAATTCACTAATTATTACATTAACTTCGCGCTTCAATCATGGGAGATCTTCTATGCTTACGCTCCAACGTCTTGATTTGTCCCCTTTAACGGCTGAATTTATGGCTCATAACACTCCTTCCTTATTTAGCTGGACCGTTACCACTTAATGCTCTGCTTTCAATCTTGCGTCCTTCGCTGTGTCTTCGGGTCGCATTTACTTCGTCATCATGTCAGATGGCATCATGTCATCGAGTCATCGCGTCGTCGCGTCAATGTCACCCTGTCAAAAAATTCAGCCATAACAAGAACGATACTCGATATCGAATTCGGACAACTCAATGGCTCATTTAAGCAGCCTACCGATAATATCCATCTTATAAACGACTTTCTTTAACGGCTGGTTGGTCAACACTTGTACTTTATGAGCATCGAAGTATGGTCTCAGCTTCCTGACAGTTATCAGGACGACATATGCTATCTTCTATAGTAATTCGTAGCTTTGTTGTGCTCCTTCCAGTATATGGCTTATAAAGTAGATGGGATGTTGTTGATTGCCCTTTTCTACCAGTAACACTACTGCTATCATTTTCACTGAAATTTATCTCCCACCTCCGGTCTAGTGATGGTAGGTAACTTCTTAAAGTGTTCTATCATGGCGTGGAAGGTCTGGCTCTATTCATCTCCCCATTCAAACTTCTTATTGCCACTTAGCACCTTGAACAAAGGTAGGGCCTTGTTTGCAGATTTGGATACAGACCAGGTGAGGGCTGCCACCCTGCCGATCAACTTTTCATTGTTTCGAATACTTTTTGGCTCTCGTAACTCACTCATAACCTTGCTTTAATCGGAGTTTCCATATATCCCCCATTCACTTACCATGAAGCTAGCCCATAAAGTTGCCAGATTTAGCCCTATACACACGCTTCTTTAGGTTCAGCTTCATCGGATACTCCCGAAGAGTTGCAAACGTCTTGTCCAAGTCAGTAATGTCGGCAATCTGTGTGACACTCTTAACAATACTGTCATCCATATAGACTTCACATTCTGACCTTTCTACTTCACAAATATCTTATCAATAGCTTCTGGTATGTTGCCCCTGCATTTTTCAGCCCAAACAACATTGCTTTTTAAGCATAGACGTCGGGATTAGTGATGAATGCAAAAACTTTATTTCTATTAGTCTCCAAAAGGCTGATCTAATGGTTCTAGATAATGCATCCATGAAATTTAGTAGAGCATGACCGGTAGTAGATCTAATCAACTAACTGGTCAATTTGCGGTAACGGATAACAGTATTTCGTGAGGCCTTGTTTAAATTTGTAAAATCGACACACATTTGCCATGACCCATTAGCTTTTTTGACCATCACCACGCTCGCCAACCATTGTAGATAACCAGAGTTCGATGAAGTATGTTGCCAATAGCTGATCAACCTCTTCTTTGATTGCGAAGTTCTTCTCTGATGAAAAGTTCCTTTTATTTTGCTTTACTGGCCTCACATCTTCATTTATAGTGAGCCGATGTACCATAATTTCCGGATCTATTCCCATCATTTTATCTGTTGAGAATGTGAAAATGCTACATTATCTCTTAATAAGCTTATTAGGTTGACCTTGACTTTCTCCTCATGGTCTTCTCCTATCTTCACCGTCCTTTCCAGCATGTCAATCTCGAGGGTTATCTATTATGTTTTATCCTTCGAGGCTAGCTCTTGGCAGGGTTGATGGCCTTGCCTCGAAATATAATTTTCCATGGATAAGTCTCGTTTAGTCTTGTTTTTTTATTGTCCACCTTTTCCTTCCCGACGGTGGAGATTATGCCGGTCTCTTGTGACACGATGTTCTAGTGTCGTCAGGTAGGAGACTTTACCTGACTCCTAATTAGGCTACTATGGCTTTCAACTGTTTGGCGTTTCCCGAATTAGACGTGAATATCATTGTCAGATGATATGTGGACACTATGGCTTGGGTATCATGCATCGAAGGTCTTCCAATAATGGCATTATAAGCTAACAGTACATCGATGACTAGGAGCTCCACCTAGAGATCTCAGGATTGAGCTCATTCACGCATCTTTACCGGCAATAGGATGATGCCCTTTGGGATAACTAACGTTCTCGTGAAATTGAAAAATGGGTATGTAACCTTTTGATGACGCTTATCTTTCTTGTTCTTCTCCTTTTACCTGTCCTCTTCTTATGACCTCCCTTAGACCGCTTAAAAGATGCCGCTTTGTCGAATTCTTTGCCTCTAATGAAATCATTGGATTTTTCGAGGACCTTCGCTAAGCTAGTAAACTTCTTTCGACCTAACTAGCTTATGAAAGAGGTTCCTTATTTCAGAGCTGTCATCAGCGCTAAGATGACTACTTCTTGTTGCAGATTGGAGATGATAACGACCTCAACATTGACACGACCGATATAATCCCCTCAGACTTTCCTTCTCTCCTTACTTGATCGACGTTAACTCTCCAGACGTCCTTTCCGTACTCTTGCTGCTCACAAAGGGGGTAATGAACATAGTAGAGAGCTGCTGGAAATCATATATTGTTGTCGTGGTTATGCTTTTGAACTACGTCTGCGGTAAGCCAGATAGGATTGAAGGTAAAACTTCACACCAGATTGAGTCGGTATCAGTTTACATAAACATGTGCCATCTATGAGCAGAGATGTGGTCACCAGGTCTTCCAATAATGGTATTATAAGGTGCATGCACATTGATGACTAGGAGCTCCACCCAGAGATCTCGGGGATTGAGCTCATTCACACGTCTTTACTGGGAATCAAATGATACCTTTTAGGATGACTAACGCTCTCGTGAAATCTTTTACTTGGTAGGTAACCGTTTTCATACATGACTTATAAAGCGTGGACAAGTACAAAATGTTAGATGAACTAGTTACCACCACTACGCCATCTATCAGGATGTGATGGACCGACGCGTTTGAGATGTTTAAAGATACTTCTAGAGGGTAATCATGGAGGAAAATGATTCCCTTAACGTCTTCTAACATAGAAGATACAAACAACATTTGGGTGGTGCTGGCCACTAACCGGTGTTATTGTATTAAACTTGAAGCCAAATTTTCTTTTTACCACCATGCACTGACCTCCTGAGATAACTGATCTTAATTAGTCTTTATTTGGCATACCGTGGCTTTCTGTTTTCACCTCTAGACGACCTTTTAGCTAAGATTGACTTCGATATTGACTAAAAGTATCACCTATGAATCAGATCTCGGTACCACCCTTTAGATCCTTACAATCATCCATGATATGGTCGTAATCTCAATGAAAGTTGCACCACTTAGTCTTATCCTAACCTTTGTTGTAGATCTTCTTAGGCTGCCGCCATTTAACATCTCCCTTGTGCATTTTAAATATCTCTAATCTTGAGATGGTTAGTAGAGTGTATGAGTTATATCAGTCATATCTTTTATCTCGGCCCTTCTTCACGGTGTTGCTATCTTCTATTCTGTTAGAGCCTTCATGCCACCATCCTTCTTGTTCTTCTCCTTCTACTTGTCCTCTTCTTATGACCTCCCTCAGACCACTTCGAAGATGCCACTTTGTCGAATTCCTCGCCTCTACTGAAATCATTGGCTTTTCAGAGGACTCCGTAAGCTAGTCAACCTCTTTTGGCATAACTAGCATATGAAAGAGGTTCCTTATTTCAGAGTTGTCATCATCGCTAAGACGACCACTTCTTGTTGTAGAATGGTGATGTGAACGGCCTCAACATTGACATGTTTGATTGTCCTCAATAAAGCTGAGCAACTCATGACCGGCGGTTGAGTCTACTAGCCTGTCAATCTTCGGAAGGGGATGATTGTCCTTAGGACACGCTTTGTTCAAGTCCATGAAGTCGACACACATGTGCCAAGCTCCACTAACCTTCTTCATCAAAACCACATTGGCTAGCCACTCTGTGAACTGGCGCTCTTTTATGATTCCCGCTCTAGTAACTTCTTAACTTCTGCAACTGCTAATGCGTTCCTCTCAAGTCCTTGATGCCTAAGTTTCTACTTGATGGGGAGGAAGCCTTCTTTGATATTCAGCTCGTGGGATGCGAAGTTAGGGTCCATCCCCTGCATGTCAGAGGCAAAGTAAGCAAATACATCCTTGTGATCCCGCAACGTGTTGATGAGTTTTTCTCTGATCTCGGGGCTAAGGCTTGTGCAAATCCTTAGTATATGCCCGAGATCTTCATCTATCACTACATCTTCATCCTCCTCGATCGGCTGGGGTCATTCATATGAGTTTGGATTTTCTGAAAGTTAGACCTCGAGACTATTGGGGTCGTCTATGGGGCTTCCTTCTTCCTCTTTTTCGGGAGTTCTTCTGAAGTATTGGTTTTGAAGCTCTTTGTATAACACTCCCTGGTTATTTGCTAGTCTCCATAAATTTCCCGACTTGTCCTTCATCTGTTTCATACTGCAAGAGTAATTGATGTGTCGAGATGGCTGCTTTGATCTTGTTCATTGTGGGCCTACCCATGATGGCATTATAGGGCAACGGGGTGTCGACCACCAGAAAGACAACAGGTAGGCTTCTACCTTTCCTTCTCTCCCCGAGTCTTACCACCAATTTCACAAACCCAAGGAGGTATACAAATCTTGTCCCGAAGCCTATTAACGGCTGGCTGGTCGGGATTGCATCCTTCTCTGTCTACTTAAGCTTGCGCAAGCAATCTACGGTAATGATATTCGCTGAGGAGCCATTATCGACTGAAATCCTCTTAACCCGGGAGTTGGCAACTTTCATCTCTATCACAAGGGTCGTCATAGGGGTATGAACGTTCCGGCCAGGCTCCCCAAACGTCATGACGGGACACCCCACCTTCACTAGTTCGATTTCTAAGACATGTTGCTTCATTGCTTGGAGGTGAGCCTTGCGGGGTTAACCGGTTGGGCCCCCCGAGATGTGGCCTCCTGCTATTACCCCGACGTACCCGTCGGTGTTGTCACTGTCATTTTTCATTTCCTTCTCCTTTCCCTTCTCTTCCCGAGAGTGCTTGATGTATCTATTCAACTTGCCTTAATCAGCTAGGTGGTACAAGGCCTTCTTCAATTCGTGATAGTCATTGGTGGTATGGCCACATTCCCGGTGGTACTCACACCACAGTCGTTGATCCCTTCTTTCCTTTTCAGTTCTTATGGGAGAGGAATGGGTAATACCGACTTGTGTTTCAGATCTAGGTAGATCTTACATCTGTTTATGTTGAAGCAGGGATCGTTCCCATTATCTGCAGCTCTCAGGAGGAGTTGTTGGCTGCTCTTGGCGTTCTTGTTGGATTCCCAATAAGGGATTTCTCCCTTTCTCTTTTTCAGCTTCTCAATGACAAGTTTGCGTATATCTAAGGCTTGGATGAACTTTTGGGCCCGACTCATGGCCTCCGTGAATGTGATGACTTCATTTTCCGCCAAGGACCATCTGAACTTACTTGACCAGAGTCCCGACATTAAGGCGGTGAAGGCCATCCCGTCTTGAAGGTCGGAAATTTTCAATGACTCTTCATGGAACCTCTTGATATAGTCCGCTAGGCTCTCGTTCTCTTACTACTTAATTGACATTAAGTGAATGCTTGTCTTCTTATGCTGGCCCTCGGCGATGAAGTGCTAGTTGAATTATGCTTCTAACACCGAAAAGTCTATGATGATGCAAGGAGAGAATCCCAAGTGCCAGCTAAAGGCCGCCCCTTTGAAAGTCTTCAGGAAGTAACGACACCAAGTGGCCTCGCACCCAGTTTGCATACTCACCTGGACCTTATAAGCCCCCATGTGATCATCGAGATCACTGTTTTCCGAGTATTTCTCAATCAAGAGAACTTTAACCTTTCCTGAGTTAGGGACTTCCATGATCCCCCGACTAAAAGGGCTTATGAAGTTGAGTACTCCTTGGTTAGCAAGACGAAAGTCATGTTTCGGGGGGGGGGGGGGGGGTCCAGAGTGTCCTTCGTCTTTAACCCTCGTCTTCTTGGACCCGATAAGGGATCCTTCTTCTCCCACTTCAGGGGCTCCGAGAGTGGGCTTGTTCCTCTAGGTGACTCTTTTCACGATCCGCTCTATCTTCTTTTGTTGTTGAGTAGGTTCTGAGCATCTTGCTCTATCCTACGCCAACGGTTTTCCACGATGATTCGTCAAACGTCCAAATTCGAAGTCCTTTGAGAGTTACCCTGTCGGGATCTCTCTCCCTCGCTCGTTGCCTGTCCCGGTTACATGAGCGTTAGGATCATCCCTAACCCGAGGCTCTCCCTGGGATATCTCTCGGGGTGCCTCTAGATTGAGTTAGAGGATTCCCGCTATGAGGTCCTGTAAACTGCATTGCATGTTAGCATTCAGTTGCTGGTCTATTCTTTCTATGTTGGCCATGGTTAGAGGAGGTGGGTCTGGATGGAATAGCTCACGGGAAATGGAATGCTCTTTGTTTCGAAGGGTAGATCCTTCATCATCTA